>NC_071098.1:7680000-7830000 GCF_027358695.1 Spea bombifrons
AATCTCTCAGTCTGAGCAATTCTATGGTTCAGAACAACCGAGACATGTACTGGAGGACCACATCAATCTTAGTTTGCCCGCGAACTCCAGGCGCCGCCCCTCTGGCGTCTTACATCATCACGGCCCCTGAATACTCCATCGTGTGAGCCAATATTTCTAATGAAAATTCCTCTTTCTGTTTAACACTACTAATGTGATTGGAGTTACTTATCATTTTAGTAAGCGAAAAAGGAAACTAGGAAAGCTATTTAGGCATACATTAAAATATTCCGTCAATGCCTGGCTGTAGTAACTGGGTAAACTGGGAACACAGCCAGCTTCGACTGTTTGTAAACAGTAGTACCGTCGGGATCATGTCGTACGTCCGTAACAAAGAATGGCCATTTTACCTCTGATATATCAGAAATATAGAAACATACACTGAAAATATTTCTTAAAATTTAGTTAGAGTATGTACTTTCAACACAGGGGTTATTTATTGGAGGACTCTGCTGTTTGTTAAATACACTTTTCTCCCAGTTTAAAACCATCCAATGGGATTTACATTTAAAAAATCCACATTTTAGGAATCGATGTTCTGCGTATGCTATGGGAGCAGTCGTCTTCACTTCCCGTTTTGGGGTTTTGATGAATAATCGTCGCCGTTTTGTTACTTTGCCGTTTTCCTGGAAGCTGGGTGGTTCTTGGTGGGTTTCTAAGAGTTAGTGTGATGGGAAGGGAGATGACTTCAGAAATGGGGGAGAACCTCTTAAAAGGTTAAGGGGCTTCATGTCAGGACACTAACTCTGCAGATTTCCCCACCACTTGGTGACCTCCTTTACCATATGGTACAATGGTCTCTTACCATACCCTTTCCATCTACTGTGATTGTAGGTAAGCAGCTTTCCTTTAAAAACAATTACTGAGAATTTCGAAGAAGATATTGGGGAAAAAAAGACATTTCATGAGATTACCTTCTCCCCTCGAAAGAACGTTTCTTTCCTTAATTACGACGGCTAATATGTTTATTTTGATGTTGTCAGGATGTGAATGAAAGTCTATGGAAAAAATGTGTTTAATTAGCCCTGTGCCAACTACTTATGGGAGGTCAACAAATTTCATATATCTTTCCAGAAGCTATTGTATGAATCCAAAAACCGTGGAGAAACTTACAGTAAGTGTTGTCATTTTACATTAGAAAAACACTGAACAGACCAGTTCCAGTGATTGCTTTCAAATGCGAGTGATGGAAAGTATCTTAGGTTTCATCAGATGTGATTGTTTCTTTTTCGGTTAGTCATAAAGAGAGCACGTATGTGTGTTTTTGGTTTTTTTTAATGAGAATGTACGGATGTAATGTCAAGAGCGGTCATGTATGTCGGGTGATTAACCTAGAACGCTTCTCTTACAGTCAAGTATAAAGTCCTATATTATGATCACTAGGTGCTTCCACTAATTGTAAGCTCTGTAGCTAAATAATATTTGTTTTCTTCCTTCTAATAAATGTAAGACATGAATAGAATGCTCGTGGTACATAACTCAACAAAAGTGAAGTGCGGTTCTAGAACAGAAACAAATTCTCCAATCTTAAGAACTTTCAAGGTTTATAACTTTGTATGCAGGGTATAAGTTACCAGGGCAGGCTACCTGGAAGTCTCTCTTCTGGGGGAGGAGATTCACCTATGGGCAGGGCTAGCTGAGTGTGGGGGTGTGGCTAACCCTGAGACCCTTTAGTGATGAGAACTGGGTGGAGAGCTGGAGAAAGTAGGCGGGAAGAAGGCAGAACATGGGCAGGGAGTGGGTGTGGCCACCCACTGTTACGCTGCACGGAGAAAGATGAAACTGAGACCCAGTGCCTTTACCCAGAGACTCCAGGTCAAACTTAAAGAGTTCCCAGGTATTATAGTAACTCTTTGCCTTGCAATCTGATATAACTGATAATGTATATGAATACTTCACCGGCAAACGTTCACCTATATTCTTACAAATGCCACAAAATGCTACTTTAGACAACGTACGTACAGAAAATTATCTTTTTTAGGATTCACAACACTTTTTTCATCTATGAAACCACATAACATGCAATATCCCCATCATAGAAAACGTATCTATGTGAACAATGACTTCCACAAAAGTCTCAACAGCTAAACCACATTTTATTGTCTAGTGTTCATTTATATACTAGGTTCTAGTAAGACCTTACATTAGGATGGGGGGGGGGAATCATGCCTGAAATAATATTTTTTTTTAACAAAACAGTAGAATTCCTTGTTTCAAAGTATTATCCTGACCTCTGGAAATAAAATTCTTGGCAAATTTTCACACTCTTTTTAAATGACCTGCAAGTGGATTTCATTCATATACTAGACCATTGTTTAAGGAATCAATATAGTGGGATTTTGGTAAGTTCTTTGTACGGAGTCACTTGACACCAGAACTTACAAGGTCACCTTTAAGACATCAGTTTACACTGTCTCTTTTGTATCTACGGATGCTGTTACCGCGATACCTCGTGGCAGTCTAATGTTACAGGATGCCCACTACTGAAAGTCCCTATAAGATAAAATAATAAACATCTCATCTGATGTCAGGACCTTACAGACACTCCTAATCATTTTTCCTAGTTGGTCCTAAGTTTTTACTGGATTATTTCCAGTGATCCTATGCTAGCGTAATGGTCTTTCTTTCCATTTCTTAACAAAAGGGCTTTTCTTGTTCGATGAGCTGTCAAGTTTATCCAAATATCCTCGGCTCCCAACTAGCCTTTTTTTTTTTTTTTAATGATATTTCCAAGAAAAGGACACTTTGTATCTTTAAACTACTATAGAGCATTGAAGTAAAAATAAAACGGAGGCTTGATTTGCCAAGAACAACTCATTCATGTCAAATGGAGTGTCTGGGCCTGGATAGAGCACTAAGAGTGGAGTGTGTGTGTCGTATATTGGGGTGTAGCCGCATAAATGTGAATTAAACAGTTAAAAGTTCTTAAACCCCATTGAAAACAATGCATTTTGAGCCCGTACATGTACGGGCTTTGTCATTAAGAGGGTTAATCTTAACTAACCAGAAAGAACATTGTTTTCTAGTGTTCCATGTTTATTAATATATTTCATAATCTACATTTCTATCATTATTTAATGCATTATCAAATAAATGTAGCCGGTAAAGAAATGTTCAGGTTAAAAAGCTTCTTATAGAACTGTATTTAAATAACTTTAAATTAAATTTAATAAAAGACAGCTTTTTAACCCCATCACTGCCAAAGGGCTGATGTTTTATATCATTACCACTAAAAGCAGTTGGATTAAAAATTGTACCCAACAAAATTCATGATATAAATCTTTACACAGGCTGCCACTTTGTAGTATTATTATTATTGTTCGCGTTTCGTTTTATGGAGTGCCATTTAAGGGTTGTGTCATTACGTTTATTTTACTGGTGAACGTGATCTAGTGTCTTGCAAGAGGTTTATTTAATGTATGCGCTGTGTTTGTGAATACGCTTTTTTTTTTTTTTTCGTTAATAGAGTTTGTATAATTGATCAATGTAAGCATTATTGCAACTGGAAAAAGCTTTAGAGCATTCTAAATGGAAATGACCACCCATCGGTAAGGGCACCTCCACCCCGCCAACAATTAATAAATGGCATCATATCCTGGTGCTAAGCAACAGAAGAATGCAAATGGACGGCTGGGAATATGGACACCACATGGCGATCTGTTTTGAGCCAGAGTGACTATCGCTCCTTATAGCCTCCTGTCCTTGGCTAGTATACCTGCCGCTCCTCACTGGCCCAACGCCCGATATTGGCACCTTGAATGAACACATTCTGATGGTAGACTATAGGCCACTATATGGCGCGCCAGTTGATACAGTTATTAAACTAAACGTTGAAACATGCACATATAAAGAACATGACGATCATTTGAAACAGACTCACGTCTTCTGAAGAACATATCATAGGTGTCTAAATCAACACAAAT
This sequence comes from Spea bombifrons, assembly GCF_027358695.1. Taxonomy (NCBI): domain Eukaryota; kingdom Metazoa; phylum Chordata; class Amphibia; order Anura; family Pelobatidae; genus Spea; species Spea bombifrons. The sequence goes on from NC_071098.1 coordinate 7,683,963, forward strand.
ACCTACATACATCTCTTCACTGAAATCGTATTCACGCAGTTCATTTTAGCGCTTGCGACATATTATTCGCTTTAATAAATCATCATAGATTCTGAGCCTTTGCTGTCTCGGTGGAAATTGTTAAAGAGGTTCTGTTTAGGCCATGGAAGCTGATTCAGTGCAATTACGGTCTATTTGCAGCTCTAAATTGGTTTACCAACAGGAACCATTCCGAACTCTTTCCGAAACCCCCCCTTTTTTTTTATAACCTATCCACCAATCACGCCAAAGACTTCAGATTTATTTCAGCTGACATCATTCATGAAAACATTTCGGTTTGTGAGGTTGTAAAAAAAGGTAATGAAATGAGCCTGTTCTGCCAATTAGTCGCCTAATTGGACAAACTTGAGTTTTAATTACTTGCCTTAAGGTTCATTTTATGTGTCTTGTGCCAAAAATTAAGCAGGCAGACTTTATGAAAAAAACAGGTATGGGCACCTGGGAATGGCTCATATAGTAAGACAGCGCGGACGTAAAGGTTACACATTTAACTTAGCGCCTGGGAACATGAGAAAGGTCATTCCGCACTGTAATTAAATGACACTCCACTTTAATGCAAATGGTGGCTGAGTGGTCCATGTACATTTTTGTTTCTGATCAGAATCATCAAACCATGGAGGTGGAAGCAGCAGCTCTGGAGCTACAGCTTCTGCTAAAGTTAGGTGACTGACAAAGAATGCATATTTCTGTACAGAACACTTTAATACACATTATTTGTCTTAAAGGCTGCTCGTGACACTGAAGTGTGTCTTTAATTTGTTTAGTCTTTTTCAGTATTGTATATTTAAGGATGTATTAAATCTGCATGTAATTTCAGTGTATAGCACACAATTGTTTGGCCCAGAAGGTCCAGGAATCAACATCGTTTCATCTCCGAGTGGGATGGAGTAAGAGGTTGTCTACTTCCAGATAAAAAATATATAATAAATGTTAGAAAGTACAAAACAACGTAATGGGGGGGGGTTGTCAAAAGGCTTCGTTTTGTTCTTTCCAATGCAAGATTTGTAACAAACTTCCAAGTCCTTTTTGAAAAAGGCAAATGGAAAGGAAGGCACAATCATTCCTGGAGATAAAGGCCGATGACAGGTGGGGTGAAGGCTGAAATCTGAACTCTAAAGTTTCTGGCAATAAAGATTTGTTACAGCTGGTTTTGATATGGCTGTGGACTGAGATGCTACCATGCGTATATTTCAGCATTTATTGTTCCCTGCGAATAATTCTTCCCCACGCATTGTAACGCTCATCAGATTACTGCAAGAAGAGCCTCAAGGTGTTAGGTCATCTGGTTTACTTAATTAAACCGAGTGCATCACATTTTGTTAAGATCATGGGTTGGGCAGACGTATTTATTTATTAAAAGCCTTTTTTTCTATACTTATATAGCAAGGATATTTTTTGGTGCAGCTAGCAGCTGTGCATATCCACGCGTCGGCCGCGCATATGTCATCAGGCGGCCGCTGGACTTAAAGTGCCAGAACCACCACCCCATCATCGCCAGTCCAGCCCTAAATGCGACCTTATCTTTCTGTTCCAAATTTGCCAGGTAAAATTTAAAAAACAGTTAGAACGACATTATTTTTTTAAACCTATCTGACCCTAAAAACAAATAGAACCCTGACATTGCCCGTTATTAACTTTTTAAATCATGCCCATTATCATGTTGCTCGGTGATGGGGTCTTTTTTTTTATATATATACATGAAAGTTACAATATTACATTTCAAATAGTTTTTAATGTATTCTCACAAATATATGGACTTTTCTTGTAAATATATTTGGTTACAACAACAAGGAGGCCTTATATAAAGAGGCCCTAATAAGATGTTCTGATGTGTGTTTGGATAGACCTGCCAACAGTTCTATTAAGGTTAGCAAATTCATACAAACTTCTCTGCCAACAATAATGGCCAAATAGCAAGTGACAGAAACAGGAGAAAGATGTTTTGATCACTGTAAACTAGATATGTTTACTGAATTTTCAAAGAGCTATTGATGGCACAGAACTGCAAACCTTTGCCCTCGTGCTCTCCAACAGCTGGTGAATGATGAGGACCTTCAGTGAAAAAGAAGCACACATGTTCTCCGGTTGACTTAAAAGTATTGCTATTTTGTCCTAGTAAAACTCCACTTTTTTTATTTAAATGATAAGAGCGATGGGTTCTGTTCATAGCGAGCCAAGTTGGCCTGAGAAGAACCCACAAGGATTATTTATCGTAAGGTTCTTCCACCACTTCGGACTCTAATCTCCAGTTTAACGTAAGCTACATTGATGGCTGTCCTGTGTTAAGAACCTCAGGGGGGGAATTCACTGGCAATATTCACCTTATTTCAGCCCCTGAAACAAGTCTCTGCTTACGTTGCACATATATCTTACTAAATATGGAATATGCAAAGATAATATTCTTAACGATAATCATTGTGTGGATATCCTTGGCCCGAGCCTGCCCTCTGTTAATAGAACCCTTCACATTTATCAAACTGAAATTGGTGGGGTTGTTTAAGTATTTTAACAAAACCTGGAGTTCGAGATGTATTCTTTTAATCAACAAATATGATTCTGAGAATGTGAACTACTCACGTGAAAAGGACAATATTTTATGGGTTATTAAGGATATGACTAGTAAACACTATCCCCCAATGAAACAGATGTTTGCAATGTCTGAGAAAACATCATCTATATAACTTATCCCACAGCAGTAATAATATGTTTTGGTCATGGCAAACAGTGGCTGGTACTATGTAAAATATGCATATCAGACGGTTCAAACACAAGAGATATCCACAGATAGAAAATAGATGCCATTTGTAAGTACAGATCAAAGAAGGTCCTAATTGGGTGTCAACGTGATATAGTTGGTGGACATGGCATAGAAGATACACCAATTCACCCCATAAACGATCACCTTTCAGGATTCCCGTCTTAAACCTTGTTCTAGCTTTGGGATGATGGGTTCATAAAACCCATTGAGAAGTGGCAGACATGAGGCAGCATACTAGGGGGTTATAACGTGACGCTCTCACCCGTCAAACCCCAGTCTACTGGTCCCATTATGATTATTTCAACACAGCTGACTTCTTTTAATTAAAATAGCAGGCTCGTGGGGGATAATAATTTGAGACATTCACTCCAGCAGGCTCATTCTGCCCGTCCGTGCATGACTACAGCTGACTTCTTTTCAGCGATCAGCAGGCTGCCACATAGTATACATAATCTTTATACAACCTACTTACTGTGCGTCTTGATTGATGGAAAAAGACCGAGAGGAAATACATTCAATGCTTGCCTACGCCATTAAAAAAAAGTCAAATACACAAAATTACATACTTTACGGTTGGTTTAAGTGCATCCAATGTTTTTTAATTTATTTTTCCTAAAACATCCATCTTTAAAGGCTAATTGCATAGTAATAAATTAAAACAGACAGCTCGTGTTAGCGTATCTCGATTAATTTCTAGATACCACTGGTAAACGTCTAGTATGCGCGGATTTATAATATTAATATAATAGCGTATTATCTGATTATAATAAGGTGTTGTAGAATATAATATTGAAGGAAGAGGGTTCTTTCTGTCTAGAATATTATTTAGTGCTAGGTGGACATATTTAAGTCCTAAATGTCTTGACAGTAATGATTAATACGGTGCATTAAAAGATTCCAGTGAAAGTATTCAGGGACAAGCTGTGCTGTTTGGTTCTCAACGAATGATCAGGACTACAGGACTATTAAAAACAGCGGGAAGCTTGCAGACTTAATCACGCAGGCTGAACCCATGGTGGGAGACCAGGAGCATTAAAAAAGGACAAAAAAAACAAAAAACAAGGAGAAATACCATAATGTCGTAGAGGCGCATTGATGTGTATAGTCCGAAACATAAAATTACACGGAGGAAAAATCTAGAACATATACATTAACGAGGGTTCCGTGGTCACTCTCTGTGGATAATTAACAACAATGGGATGAATGGGCAGTGAGGTCAGAATGGACAGGACAAACATTATTGATCCTAACCGCAAGAACGTATTGATAGCGAGATTAAATGATACCACATCAATTTATTGTGGTGGGTGGTTTTCGATGACCTTTTTTTTGGAATTTCCGTCCATATGCCTAAAAACTTTGGAGGAGTCTTATTATTATTATTATTATTACTATATAAAAATAAATGATTTATTGTCTCGTTAGTTTTCAAATAAATGATTTCATGCTTCTTGGCTTTACGATTTATTTTAACTATTAAAAACTATCAAAAAATCAATATGAAAGTGAGAATATTTTTTATATTTTTTCCCCTGTTTTTATTGTATTACTTTTTTAGAAAAAGTTTTGGAAGAAGCATTGTAGGTAAGAGTTGAAAATATTTTTCCAAGCATATTGAAAACATTTTATTTTTTATTTTAAATAATCGCAACGTCTGATTACATCTCTTTGAATTTGTTTCATCTCAACATGTGTTTTTCTCGTGCAAGTAGGAGATCTTATGGCATTTTCTACGTCTTTCAAGAGTTACGCTCAAAAAAAATATGTCGAGTTTATTTTGTGTGTTTTGAATTTGTTTGTTTTCTGGAGAAGAAGCTTCACGATAATAACTGCCGTCCGGGGTAATATCGTATGTTTCTTGTTATTTTTGTGTGTTTTTCGTAATCTCTGTGCACATTGGTGACACGTCTCTTTATGAGATAGCCGAGGGTAAATAACTGACTCAGCCGCGACTTACACGCCTGTAGAGAAATTACAATGGGTAGCACTGACTGCTGTGATACCTGGTGTTGTCTCGTTGTGGGAGAGTCTGCATTGCTTGTCACCGCTGTATGCTTAGGCAGGTGATGGATCATTGTCACCTTATCAGTGAGCTTAGACAAGAGCTTCTTGGCTATGTGAGTTTTGGAACGGACTGTACATGGGAAAAATCCTTGTTATTTAGTTTGCCTTAGGTAGAATAGGCCACGCATCTAAATATACACAGAATCTGGAGAAATGTCTGGAATTTTCCTCAAAAAGGTAGCAATGCAGTCTATTGTATCCTTGTGTACATAGTTATATGTAATTGACACTTAAACAGATCATCATAGCCAACGTTGCTTATAAAGAAGCGCAGACTATCGGTCTCTTTAGCCCATAAAGAGTTAACCGGCGGCAGGGAAACATTCATATATTTACTTAATAAGAACAACAGGAGTAATTTATATAATTTTGATAATTTTTACATTTTCTGAGTTTGACAGTGCTTTTCCGCTTAGTTTAAATACCACCCAACATTACAGGTGCCTAAAGTAGGACACTTTTTTTGAGCACATGTTTAGTGGCTGGTAGAGGCATCGTTGGGGTCCGGTGGGATGTGGGTAGCGCCGAGCCTGGGGGCATAAGTTCCGATGGGTCGGTCGGGACAGATCCTCTGATCTCCCTAACTGGCCTTTGATCCTCGCTGCTCTGAAAAGCCAGACAGTGGGGCAGCTTAGGAAGTGTTTAAAAAGAAGTACTGTCCTGCTTAACTCGGGATAGTTGGGAGGTATGTAAACATATGCCTCAGTGTCAATATTCTGGCCCAACATAGAGTCCATGGAATGGCCAAAAAATTAGCCAGTTGGGTTGTAATCTATAACAGTTAACATCTGGAAGAGACTTCCAATCACTACCAGAATAGCTCTATTTAGACATAAAAAACAGTAAATATTCATTATCCCTTTTTTGCATTGGAAAGGAACATTATTCTAAATACCTGCATTTAGAAAAGGATACCAAAGATACATTAATACGCAAATTATATTAAACTAAAACAATTACGTAATAAATAAATCGTCGTGGCATTGGCACACTGGCATTTGTATGTATCAATGGGTAATGACCATTGACCACCTTATTACAGACACTCTGCAACATCAATTGTAGCAGCAAGAACCTAGTTACATAAAACGGGGGGGAAGAACAGTCTGCCTTTTGTGTCTTATTGGCCGAACATCAAGTTCTAATTAAGATACAGTCTCCTCGCGATTGAGTAAAGTCCTATGTAAAGTAGCCCATTTAGTATCAATGGTGGCCAATCTGAACAACTGCTAATTACATTTATAGGTAAACTGTAACTACGCATCCACGGGATTGTTAGTGTCCTAGTGCTCCGCAACTATTCTCAGATCAAAGAAAAAAATTAAAATAGAGCTTTTCAGACTTTAGTATTTGGATTTAACCGTCTGAGAATCTTCTGTACTAATTAAACTATCCCTTTTTTATTTTAGTTCTTCTTGGTCTCTTTCCTCCCTGTAGCCAAAACTACACATCACTTTCTTTAGTCCCAAAGTTTATAAGCAATGATGCCAGAATAATTTGGGATCTTCCTGGTTCTTTGGTGTCTGAAAGTAGAAGTATTACATCATGGTTTGCCCAATTCACACAAAACAATAAATACTTTTAAGGTAACAACGATAGATCTTCTCCATAGAACAAATCATATTGTGTCTAACCTAACCAGTTTTTGGACCACATTGTATAAAATACCTTTAATTTAAATCATTAAACTATTCTATCCTACACATTCTAATCACTCTGTCCTTTGTGAGTTTTTTGAATATTTTTGGAACAATATACTAAGCCTATAACTCTAATACGGGCTTTCTAGTTCTATTTTGCACATCTTCTAGACATGTTATCATGTCAACTATAATAAGACCTATAACTCGGCCCATAGTGAATAGACCCTCACATTTTATTTCAGTTGGACCACCATGTAGTCAATAAGAAAGCCGAGCAGAGTCTATCTTCTTTTGACATTTATATATATATATATATATATATGTATATATATGTGTTTGTGCACTTTTGCCTCGTCACGTGGCATTAACATTTGCCAGGTGAACCTTGAACTTTTACATAGTTTGGGGAGAATGTTTTATTAGTTAGCAGAGTGTTTGCAGTCTGTAGGCATGAAGGCAAACAACCCATTCTAATAAGCGTAGGATGAAATTGTACAAATAAAGCTGCAGTTACTTTCTGCCAAGACTGAAACAGTTTTTTATTACACCGCAGAACTCATTGCAAATACTGACATGTCACGGATGCTATTGAATTCTGACAAGATGTCTGTTGATGAGACAGAAGATGTTGTCGTTACTTGCACTCCATTGTCCTCACTGCTATAAGGCTGTGTCGGCGAAGGAGCGTTGAATACAGCCGGCTAAAGCGCGGTGGATGTGAAAACATGAAATACTCATACAATGGAAAAGATGCCATTTTTCATTTGGCATGTATTTTAAATCATGCTGAATGTCATTTACAAGAAAACGGATTAATTTTCGATCTGCTCGTAAAGGAAAGGCAGACTTCCACGGGTATCTGGAAGCCTAAAGCCTTAAATATACTTGGACAATATTCAGTTTCTTGGTTGTATGTATTTTTTTTTTGTACTTTATACTTCTGGGTTTATTCACTTATAGGTTGAGTTGGTGAGAAAACTTAACGGAGTCCTTTGTCACTTCACACCCTGGCAAGTCATGCCATTGAGTTGAACAACATAAAATGTTGCCACTTCTTGTTTAAATCGCCATTAAATCAGATTAAAAAACATAAACTTCAGCTCAAAGACCCTTCATGTAAGTGGGGATTTGTGAATTAATATTAATAACATGTTCCTAGATGAGGTTAAATATAAGGAACCCTACGAGGTCCTATCTCATACGTGGCACGTAGCCCACAAATACAACAAGCTATGTATACTACGAATCCACATTTTCAGTAAACTATTGTGATGCAAATACATTGCCCAAGTCAACCTTCCTACCAAATGCCCAGTGGTATTGTTTTACCCACAGACGTGAGACTCATGAGGTCACCTCATGCTGTGTCATGCGGTAAGTTGTATGTATGATGTCATTGATGTCATGCTGAGGTTGCCACATAGCTCATGAAAAGACAGTGATGTCCTTTAACTCATACAAACACCCTGCTAAGATGACTTTGGTCATCATGTAGGGACATGCAAAATAATTAGCCATAATAATGCCATGATTCCGCAGAATCTATTCTTCAAACAGATCAATAGTTCGCTAAAGACAATGTTTTTCCGATACTGGATTCATATTTCTGTTATAGCACATCCTAGTCGCTGTTTATTACAAAATACACAGGTAGTAGATAAGAATAACCTGAGAAAAAGAAAAACTATGAATGACTCAAAGATATTTCTTAGAAGCAATTATTAAAAATGACTTTGGTTTCAATTCATAAAAGGACAAAGTATAATTAGATTAAGTTGTCATGATTCGTTGATTAATCATAGGCATGTGTAGATGTGCCGTCCTGTTATCTTAAAAGTGCAATGTACAATCTGTTTCAATTTGGTGTGAACTAAAGATACCAAAGAAGTTACTTAGATAAGTGATAGGACCAATCGTTTCAAATTTATACTTGGAATCAGCCCTGTGCCAGCACGACGGCAAATTAACTTTATTAAAAAAAATATATATACTGGCTCAGAATTAGCCAAACAATAGAATTCTAGCATTGAAAAATCAAAGATTTTATAAACTTGGCTAATACAACATTCACCCTGGACAAAACAAAGAAGTACGCGTAATTTGATGAAAACGGTTCTTATCTGATAATAGCGAATACAGTTACACATGTATTCGGAGTGAAAGAAGATTTTACATATGATGCAAGCATGATAAAGCTGTGATTTACTGTACAACGAATGTACAACGAAACCCCCCGTTATGTACTTAGCTTCTTAAAAACGGGAAAGTGTCTACTGTTGTCTGATTATCATAAGAGTTGTGGTTCGACAGTAATTATTTTCACCACTGTTATGTGTTTGTGAAATATAATGTATATGTACATATGAGTAAATAATGAACACATTATCTATAGTATCTTTGGCAAAGATCAAGCATGCATGCGAAAAAGAAAAATCCGGGCAGTAGCACAATATGTGCGATCTTTTTAACATTTGTATAACTGGCTACAAGGAAGAGGAGATCAAAAGAATTACACTCTGACTCTGGAAATCACAGATTTTAGAAGTTTCAGCCCGTAAATAATACCCCGTCTGCATATGTAGAGAAAAAATGTTCCTGGCAATTGTGGAAGCAACGTACAAAGTGTCAGAGCTTGCGTCTAGGAGTCATAAAGACCCGAAGTTGGGCAAAGTCTGATCCTCCATCTCCTGTGATCTGCATATTAGTAGTTTAACCAATGGCTAGAAGAGTATTATGGAGTTTGTAGGTCACCTAGATTCACTTTTTCCACTTTTTCAAAGTAAAGTAAGCAGATTAATGATTAGCATCTATCTGTTGATCTTGTTTACAAAAGAATTCAAGCAGATGCTTTGAAAATCGAAGACTTCGGCCCAATAGTTCTCCATGGCTGTCCAATGTATATATTCTATGGTCAGCTGGACATCATTGGATCTGTAGTTTCGCAGAAGCTTTAGAGCTCCTTAGTCTGTCTTAGTCTGTCTTTTTACATATTTAAGGTGTTATCTATCTACTATGACCTCAATTTGTTGAACGTTTCAGAGCCATTCATCAACGTAAACTTTTTCCACTTCTCATGGGATATCTGAAAGGATACGTCCATGGTCATCTGTTGACCGAGCCATCAATCACTTTACATATGAATACAGCACTACAAATCGCATTTCCGTGGAACTAACAACTTGCAAGTTAAACAGAGAAGATGACTGAAGAAAGGCTGACGATGGACATTTTATAATAAAGTCCTGCAATACAGCGAAATTTAATATTTTCTAAAATTTTTGGAAGATAAAGTGATTTTCAAAGAATTACCGGCGTAGTCAAAACCGTGAGACGTTCTCATATTTGTTAATACCAAAACTAGCTAAGCAAAGAGATCATGACTTTACTTGAAAAGTAAACACAAAGAGAGCCAACATGCCACGGATTTTTTTTGTACTAGAATTTTTTTCAACAAATGTGAAATGTCAAATGAAAAGACAGGCAAACACCTGGTGTAATAACTTCGTATCATCATAAGCGTTTGCACGTTCTCTCCTCTTCTAATTGTCTTCCAAAACCTCGTCCGCCATTGTTTCCATTTCGTCTGTAAATTCCATCTTCGTTTACCCGTCGACATTTAGGGGAACGGAAGGCTAAAACGGACTGTAACTAAGGAGAGCCCAACTCGATTACTCTACGTTAAATTCAATAGAGAAACTGTCATCTTATGACACGTGAAAAGTTTGTCTCATAATGACAAGGCCGTAATGAGTAAATGCAATATCCCACTGATTTTTCTACCATAGTTTACGAACACATTGGAAACTGTGAAAACAATCAGTGCTACCCATTGTAACTGATTTGTTTTGATTATTTGTGTTTGGATGGTTAAATGTGATTGACGCTAGGCCTGGTAGGGGGTAGACACAGCTTCTGTATACCCTACCGATTGCTGCACATTATTCGCATTTGCAGGTTATCACCAGAGCCTGTAACGGCATCCATGACCTCATTAACTAAATGTGGCCACATCAGCACCTTACATAGTATTTATCATTCATCATGTGTCATGAAGCAGGCTGTTGGCACCTCATAACAAACACTAGTTCTATCTTATCTCCTGGTGGGACAGAACCTCCCCAGGAGGCATAACACTCGTCTAGGAATGCAGCCAGGAGACTAACTCACTAGGAGTGAACATGAGCTGGTTATGAGTAAAGCACGCGATTTAATGGACTACAACAAGGACAAAGAGAATCGTCTGTTCAGTCGCTGAAGAACCGTATTCCCAGTATCCCTCTGCTTTCCTATTTTGTACTTTATAATGAAAATGTTCCTCTGTACTTGTTCTATAAATTTGCTCTTCATTTGTCATTTTTCTAGTTTGAAGCTTTGTGGGACTTACTTACAAAATGCCACGTCAACGCGGCCTTCGTTCAGGAGATGAATTTGGAGGAACGGAAGAAAAACATCACAGATATTAAGTTTTTTCCCAAAGAAATTAGCATATTTTCGCCATGAACTATGCTTTTGATTATGATTGCATGATAATTATGAGATATATCCCGACCTATTCTTTCTCTCTCTGTGTTACCAAAATATATTGTGTATGATTATGTACAGAACATACAAGTTTGTAGGTAATAACTTTATATTTAAGCCTAAAACCTAAAATATATCCATATGTGCTCGAGAGGAAATTTGGTAACAGAATTCAACATGAAAAAAAGAGAGTTACAATTGAGTGCAATAATATGATGAGAATACTGGTTTATAAAAATATAAAAGTAGAATGATGGGTTACACGTGGGTTCTACAATAAAAAAAAAAAAAAAAATAATAATATTTTTTTTATTTTAATTACAAAATTCCAAAAAGATTATTATGGATCATAATCTTATTACAAAAGACATTTCCTTTGCATGGGGACAAATGGGTTCTACAAAATTTGACACTCCGACAGTCAACAACAGGGAAAGTGCATGCGTGGAAACCACTCTATTTCAATAAATGCAGTTCCCAGGACTATTAATTTGTATAAAGAGATCGCTGTTCTTCCAAATGATCTTTACAGAAATACATTCATAGGGCGAAGTAACATTTAGTTAATAATTTAACAATCCGCTGTCTGTTGAATTTTATAGGAAAACAAGATCAATATGCCAAAAAAATGGTCTATTGATTTCTGTTTTGCTGATCTTTTTTTTTGTCGTCTTCTCCTAAACATACAGAGAAGACCTTATCGATATCCAACATGCACGGCTTATCGCTCAAAAATTAGACTATTGATGCAAGCTAATGCAACTTGTCAAAAATAATTGTTTTATAAAGTGAGGCAATGATGCAGACACGGCCGGTTGTATTAATCGATAGGCGTAGGTCTGCGAGTCTCGTACGACGGATGGAACAGAAAGTCGGGGACGTCGCTGCAGGCTCTCCGGGGGTAGTAATAGAGTCTTGTAAATGTGGCGTACTTACATTTTCATTTTTTTTTTATTTTTTTTTTACTATTTTGAGGATGTTTCTAGAGGACATGCATGGAGTGGAGAAAACTAGCTTTTTACACACAAAATTAATTTAATGTAAAAATATACATTCTATATATATACATTCTAGAGGGAGCGAACACAATGCACACAAAATGCACTTGGTAGCAAAAAAAATTGCAATTATTTTAGGAAATTTCAAAATATATTTTATAAACTTGTAAGAAGTTTCATGTTTGAAATTGTTAACTTTTCTCTCTGTTAATGGTCCAGATGAAGAGGTCATATGATGACATTTCATGTTTATAACCAAATTCTTTTCCTAAAAAAATGATTTCATGATTGAGCCAGTCCAGTTTGATTGGCTAACCATTACCTTGGCGTGTTGTGGTTCGTTTTTATTGCCAGAAACACAAAACCAGCTCTTTTCATACTAAACTGTGAGACATTTGGGTTAGTTTATCTTTTAACTTCACGTGAAACGTATCTTCCCTTCTAATATGTAGATATAGCAAAAGTTTCAAATGTCATCGGATAAGGAACGATATCGGGGTGTTTTATGAAATATTCATTGCAATGGTGATGTCACCTGGGATTGCTGCATGAAACTATCTCTGCAAATCATTTCCTTAACACAGACAGTCTCTTAAAGCCATGATTTCAGTATGATTCAGATGCATAGCACTAAACATATCGGCTGTGTTGTTTGCATCCTGTGTAAGTATGAGTGATTGTGTGACCAGCCATGATAGGAGATCACTATTGAAGTCTCCATCACAAAGTGAGGAAGGAACAGCTTCATCAGATTCTTGATAAGAGGTTCCTTGGAGAGGCCAGACAGAAATGTCTGATGTTCTTAAACATAAATCCTACCACCTCTCTGCAAGGGAACAGCTCGTGGGATAAGGTAAGAGACCGATGAGGCTAATGTCTGACCATTAGTTGCTAATCTTCCCCCTAATAGGACAATTTAAGTATCATTTTTTTTTATTAAACATATTAACAATATCAAAAAAATGTTATGCGGTGCTGTGCGCGACCTTTCATACATCAGAAAAACAATAAGCGTTCAACGTAGGGCAATTCCTGTACAGTACAAATGTACAATATACAGAATAATACAATGTATACAATAATACAATGTATACAATAATACAATGACATTTCCAGGCATTGCACACTTTTTTTTTCATGACACGTGGCGTGAGGCGTCCTCATATCTCTCCATACAAGACCTTGGAGTGTTGGATAAGAGTTGGGGTGTCCCAGCTAGACATCCAAGGGGTTAAGCTAGGCTACACAGCTGCCATAGCAGCCCCCAAGAAATAAATCTGAAAAGCTCCCGGGTAAAGCATTGTGCGAAAAACCAGCTTTTCTACATAATTCTACTGAGGTTACGTCAAGATGTGACGAGAACTGTTGATTGTTAAAGACACCTGCTGTCTCCTGCTGCACCATTAAAGTAAAAGCATACATTCGCTGTGAATACTGTTGATATCTATACATTTTTTTTTCATTTAGTATTAACCAATACCAATTCAAATATAATCTGTTTGAAAATGTGTCAGATAAAAGAATTTCTTTCTCTCCGTTCAATCCAATCCCTGATCAAATTCATGCCCGCCCAGCGTGACTGGCGCCTGACCCCAAACTTTGTCCCAGAAGGGACCAGTATCTGAAAAAAGACCCTGTTATTTCTGTAATAAGTGGGACATTTAAAAAAAATAAATAAACTTTAACCGACAAAGACATGTATGTAAAGAGGTTAAATAAGTTTAAATGTGATTATTTATTACGTAAAATGTACTTAAAGGTTTTCAGAGTGGTATTAGGTTCCCTTCGAGCTGCTGTTTTTTTTTTCTGCTTTCCCTAAAAATAAAGTCTTTCTAATGGTTTCGTTAAGGTTTCTGATGTCTTTCCACCCGGTGAATCTTGAGGCATAAAACTATATAATTTCCCATTCCTCTTAAATCCTTTGGACTCATGCTACACAGTAATGAATGACGGAGTATTATTACCCCTGCCAGCTCCTACAGCACAATGGGCAGCGCTAGGCAAATGAAATGTGCCCTTCTCTCCTCTGTAACTGATATTGCTTCCGCAGATATAGTCCACAACCTCTTGACCTCGGCTTTTACTATCATTGAAGCCTTTTCAAGGCGCTCAGTAAGGATCGGAACAGGAACTATTGTCATCTGACTTCCACGTAAATATATTGTTATAGTAAAAGCTATATAATCCAGAACTATATCTTTTCATCTTGGCTAAACATTCGTTATCCGCCTAATTCCATCTATTCAACTCATTTATACAATGTATCACCTTTTTACTAATTATAAAAAAGTACTTTGAGAAAATTTCCTTTGTAAATTTAGGTTCTTCCTGGTTGTGAACATATGTTAAAAAAACAAACCTATTGGAACACAATGTATCTTACCCCCTCCATTCATTCACATCGTCTTAAAGAGACAAATCTAATCTGTTGTCATTTTCATAAATTAATTGCTACAGTTTGGCTATCCTCAACTTTCTATTGGGCATTTTAGTCACTCTATTAATCCGTCCTGTCTGATGGATGAAGCAGCCATGGTGAGACCCAAAGCCATACCTGGGAACTGTCCGGGTTTGACCGGGAGATTGCCGGGTGAAGCACCGCTTCTCCGGTTCTCCGGGTCAAGACCTGAATCCTCCGGGTTGCGGGAGAGGGGTCTTGACACGCCCCACTCCCCTCCCATTTTCCCTTTAAACCGTCAGTGGGAACGCCCCCAACATCAGCAGGAACTCCCACTGACGTCACGGGACCACCCGCGGGATGTCATTGGGCAGTCCTGGCGGCGTCCCACTGAAGTTCCCAGGTATGCCCAAAGCAAGCCGAGTGTGAGTCAAAACCTGACAAAATAACCTGATACGTAGAGTCCATACATGACCCAAGCTGGATAAAGTACACCGGTTGGAAAGGATAAAAAAGGAATTTTAGGTTGGTTCCAGCTTGTCCTGTCAACTGTCCTGACAAACTGGGCTAAGCCAGGCTCTAGGCTTAAGCTCAGGCCTAGCCATGTCAGCTCTTGCCTTGTCCTATTAAAAAAGAGAAGTGGGGCAGAGTACTAAATGTGGAGCAATCACCATAGAAACCAACAGAATATTCCAGCTGATTGCCCTGGCGACCCCAGGATTGCTTCTGCTCAAACACGACCAGGTGTCTCCCATTCCACTGTACAGATGTCCCCCCAACCCCAGTAGTCAGAGCCTTTGCTAATTCTTCACCGTTACTAGTTTTTCTAGACTTTGAACTGTAATTAGATTTCCCTGCCATTATACACACACCATCAAGAAAATCACATATTAATTGATTTCAATTACTCATAATTGTCCCTCATACATCCAATTAGTATTCTCTGTTGTTCTCAACAATAGCAGTCAATTATGCAATTAATCAATGTTGGTTTAATAACAGTAGCTAGAAAAACCCTCAGCGTTCTGTGAGTCAGCCGAAATCAAACTGGTTTTCCTTTATTTCTGATCGTGGGCAGCGAACTAACCATTCACAAAAGGGGTATTTTTCAGAGCAGGACATTTAAAGTCATATTTTATAGCAGATATACGCTACAGGATTTAAGCCCGGGTCATCCATGTATCCAACTGCTTAAAATTGGAAAGTGTGATCAATTTAAAGCTTCTAGAATATCCATAACCTATGAAAATAATCAGAAACTGGTTACTCGCGATCAAAACCTTCTCTATTCATTTCCGAGGTAGCGTTGCTAGTGAGAATCGTTTTTAACAACTTTCATTAAGAATAAACACTATGACAGACGTTTTGGATGAAATTTACAAACAATAGAAGAGAACAAGAACAATAAAAAATTCTTAAAACCATGATGTTCTCCAAGATGACCCAAGTAAAGTACAAATTCCATTTCTGAAATTATATTGCAAACTGAATCTATATAGCAGTTTCTTAGAGGGAGTACTGTCAATTGGCATTATATATATATATATATATACACTGCCATTCAAAAGGTTTGGAGTCACTTAGGGTTTTCTAATGATCAATTAGCCTTTTAAACTTAAACTTGGATTAGCAAACAGAACGTGCCACTGGAACACAGGAGTGATGGGAGTGATAAAGGGCCATTGGGACACAGGAGTGATGGGAGTGATAAAGGGCCATTGGAACACAGGAGTGATGGGAGTGATAAAGGGCCATTGGAACACAGGAGTGATGAGAGTGATAAAGGGCCATTGGAACAAAGGAGTGATGGGAGTGATAAAGGGCCCTGGGAACACAGGAGTGATGAGAGTGACAAAGGGCCATTGGAACACAGGAGTGATGGGAGTGATAAAGGGCCATTGGAACACAGGAGTGATAGGAGTGATAACGGGCCATTGGAACACAGGAGTGATGGGAGTAATAAAGGTCCTCTGTACGCCTATGTAGATATTCCATTCAAATAGCCGCAATAGTCATTTATAACATAAATCCATTTCATGTTATTTTAATGGAAAAAATATATTTTTTTGTGACCCCAAACTTTTGAATGGCAGTGTGTGTATATGTATATATATATATATATATATATATATACATATACACTAACAGCTATGTTTTAAAACCAATATTGTGTTCCTAAAGATCTGTATATTAGAATTCTGCACACCTAGGTCACAGATATCAGTTGATTCAAGCAGTTTTTAATTTGTAAGGATCACAGTCAGAACAATCCCTTTTAGGATATATGATGAACAGTTGGATTTCAGAAGAATGCCTTCCACATCCGGATAGCGCATGTGAATCTGTGTCTCAGGCCATGAGCTATTATATGATCTGCAATTCTACAACACTAGCAGTACACTTCACTGAACAGCCAACGCTTGGCATTAATGCCTCCAGTCTTGTGTTTAGCCATGAAGCCCATTCTGTCCGACCATTTGCATCTTAAGTTTCATTCCGCAGACTCTTTAATGATCCCGCTCGGCATTGATGCCAAAACTAAAAAGGATGAGGATTTATTCCATGAAATCTACAGTAAAAGAATTCCAGCTTAGCTCTCAAACCATAGCCTTGCAAGCCACACAGAAGAAAATGTCACTGCCAAGTTTGATGTTTCGTCAAAATTAATCGTAAGCGTATATTGTTAAAAAAATAATGATAAATCGATATGAAAATAGTGAGAAAGAATTCTGATATATGAATAAAAATGACATTTAACATGTTTAAAATAATAGCATTCTTAATAATATTCTTGCACTTTTTTCCCATCAGTATCTCTGGCTTACTGTGTCCTAGACAAAGTGTTTTTTTTTATTTTATTATATTTTTTTATTTTAATATACTTCACATGCAGAGTATGGCCAACTGTACAAGCTGGTTGACCATCGTTACATCCAGAGAAGCTTCTCCAGTAGAACGCAATGTTTCAATACACTTACAAGAAGAAAGATAATTAGCCATTCAAAAAGTATTGGAATCTTTACATATATAATCGCTACCAACATTCTGTCCCACTCTTTGGTTCTATGATGTCACGTGAGCTTTCACCGCATTGCTTAGGACCAGTCCATGGAAAGGGCCTACGGTCTACCTGCCTGGTGGTACACACAGGAGTCTCTCGGCATGTTTGGGCTATCCTGGCCACTATCCCAGTAATCTAACATTACATCACAGCTCCACACAAAACATGGCGCATTATATTGATAACTATAAAATTCAATTCAGCGGAATATTTTTTGAATTGTAAATTCAGCGTATTGAAGCGTTACCCACAATTCTCATGATGAAGCAACGTTTTGCACTAATGTACAATTTCAAATATCTTGATTTTCCGCAAAGTATGTAACAGTGTGTGTGCTACAGTACGCTCCTTCACAAACAGGAGCACAGGGGTTTCCAGTGGCCTAGGCCAGGGGTAGGCAACCTTCGGCTCTCCAGATGTTGTGAACTACATTTCCCTTGATGCTTTGCCAGCATTATGACTGTAAGAGCATCATGGGAGATGTAGTAGGCAAACCATATCGATGAAGCTTTCCTTCTGTGTGCACTTGAGATAACCTCATGGAAGGACCCCCACTAGCTTGGCACCCTTGCCTAGTTTGCCTTGACGGTGGGATCGGCCCTGACATTGTTTCAGGAGCATCGTGTGGGTCAGTGGATGGATAATAAATATACTTTATAGTGGATATTGAAAATTAACAAGAATTTATTTTTTTAGCCACAAAATACGCCCTACCTGGGATGAAAGGAAGATGATATTTTAGGGAAAATGCTGTGTGTCTTAGCTTTAAGTTGCTGTGACATATTTCTCTTATCTGGTGATTAACTCCCTTTCCATTTGCTTTTGGAGTGGAGTCACCCTGTCACTGATTTCATTGAATGTGTATTTTTTATCAGATTAAAGCAGGTTGGAGTTTCACCGCTCCGACTCCCTGCCTTTTCTCTTTCCATTCACTCCGACTTCCTGTTCTCCGAAAGTCATTCACAAAAAAAAAAGTCAAACCTTATCTCTTTCTACTGATCCCAATGAATAGTTGGAGGTATTAAGTTTAGTTTCTATCTCTGCTTCTAGGTGACAAAGTCCTGGGCTGAAAAGATTTAGGTAAAAAAAAGTAAAATTTAGCAAAATTAATTTAATAGATTTTTTTTTTACCACAACTATAAATCCCACCTTTATAATTAAGCTGATATTAGTATACTTTGATTTAGTTGTTTGTGATTATTTCATCATAGTTTTCTTTGTTATCTTTTTGTTCAATAAATAATAATAATGATGATGACTGGCACAAGCTTTGGGTTCCATTTTCTTTTCTAGATTGATTCAAACTTTGAGTTCCAAATAATTCAAATTGCTGCACACGGACAGCAAAAAGTCTTAAGTATTAAGGCTTTTTTTGCAATACTTTTAAACATTCTTTGCATCTTGTGGCTTTTGATTTAGGAGTCTACAAACTGAACCATTATAAAACATTACTAGCAATAGAACTAAGCCATAAACTGTAGCCAAACAAATATATACATATTTTTTTTTATAAATGTTTTCTTTAAATAGCTAAATATTCTTTGTAAAAAAAAAAGAGTTTTGCACACGCATAAAAAAAATTTCAGTTCAAAAATGTCATTTTCTCAAGAAAAAAAAAAAGAATTCACCTGTAAAATTCGCACATTAATTCCTCCTGTTACATTTACCGTGGGGAGAGATTTGCGGAAGCTGGATAGATTCGCATTCCAACCGTAATAAAGTTGGACAAGTTTAAGTTTTTCCATGTTAGAGATCATTACCTACAAGAAATGCCTCGTATGTAAAATGCTTCCAGACTTTCGTCCGCTGCTTTTTTTTTTCTAGTGCAATAAACAATACTGCAAATGTTTATTTTTTGGATAAAATATCGACCTAAAACATTCGTTTAGAACCCTAGCACTGTAGATTAGTATTCCTGGTCCATAAATAGTGTACCGACTGTACATAAATATATATAAATATATATATATATATCTATATATATATATATATATAGATATATATATATATATATATGATACCGTAAGGATACAGGCACATCTTTAGTCTCAAAGTACTTTTTTAAGTCATTAAATGACAATAAAGTTCAGCAACCACACACACACCAACCCCCACCTGAAACCTTTTCATTTCCTGTGTTCCATAATAAAAGAAAGTAGGAGATTTAGGGTTAAAAGCAGCTCCTGTAAAGTCTGACAAGTACAAGGTGAAGTGGGTGGTCACAGGGGTCTGAAAGGAATCCTTAACCCCTCTTGGCTGAGACTTCAGTCTGTTGTTCTCTGCAGAAACTCACATCATCACTTGTCGATAGCAATCAAAAGTGAGCCTGTCGGAGAAGAGCATGCTTCCCTTCTTAAAGAAAAACTGTTTCAGAAAAGCTGACACGTGTGAGCGGCACAACATTCCGGGGTTTAAAAAATACAAAATAGCAGCACTCCAAAACAAACAAAAAGAAAAAGTCGGGATATTCTCCTTACCACTTTGAAGTTTCAAGAAGAACAATTTTAAAATCTCGAATAAAAGAAAAGTAAAGCTATTCGGTTTTTCTCCGTTTGTTTTTTCTCAGTTTGCTGAAGCTGATACGGGGAAGAACATTCATTAGTTAGCGAATTTCAGAAAACCACAGTGACTTTAAAGTAGCGGTGAGCTTTCGCCGCAGCTTTTAATAGAGACGGACGTTTCTCCCCCTACTGTCCTAATCCCACTCGTGAAATTATCAAATTAGAGACAAATTAAATAATAATGAAAAGTTAAAATGTTCATTTTTTTTTATCCTGGCATCTGCTTGCGCCACATGTACTTCTCATCCTTCAAGTTTCTTTATCACTGGGCTCATAGGAGCTGCCCACCTTGTCTATTATATAAAAGGACCCTATACAGGTCGGTCATCCGACGCCCCGCTGACCTCTCCCCGAGCATTATCTCCTTGAGACCGGTTTCGCAAAGCAGTGGATCGCCAAGAAGAAGAAATGCCGTGTAAGATAAGTTACATTTCGGGTTAATTTTGTGGTCATGAAGAACGTAAAGATCCTAGAGTTCCACATCTCCCTGTCTTCTGCATTAACAAATGTTGGGGCGCACCATAAGACGTTCAAATGCCAAGTTCACATCACCCTATGTCTAATATGTCTATGACTTTACTGCTATCAGCTGCCTGCCTACCAAGTACGTCACATTATTTTTATTTATTTTCACTTTCTCCGAAAATATTTTCTTCGTTGGAAACATAATTGCCCACTTTCAGATCCTTTGGAGATCCTGATGAACGATGGCCTGTCTATCTAAACTTATAAAATCCCGAATGCACACATTTCATTTGCTACATATTTTCACCAGCAGTGATGTCCCTTTAAGAAGTCGTTGAATAAGCCGGGTTTTGACTTAACATGATGAATCGGTCATTAAATTATAGTTAACCAATAATGGATATGGTTACAAAAGTAAATATCTTTTCTTCTTTTCTTAAGGGAAAAAAAAAATATTTGAAAAAAGTGTAATTTTTCAAGGAACAATGAAAGTGTAACCAGCCAAAGAACCTAAAACAAGAGAAAAAAAGATGTGGTTTCTTAATTCCACAATAAAAAATTTGAAGTGGGGATTTGGCTTGTAAGTACATGCTACATAATAAGCGTATGTAGAGATGTGGGTTACCCAAATGCGCCCATTGATGCCTGCACTTATATGGGTGACAAACCGTCACGCCATAAATTGACACTTCTCCTGCCTTGGCCTCATCGAGTAGAGCCTTGGACAAAGTAATTCCCATAGGTTATAGGGCCTTGTATGGAATAATACAACTTCCTAATCTATATGCTGCGCTATAACTATGAATCACCATGGAAAACCCTGCTTAACCCTTTAGTGTAGCATTTGAAGTGCGAATGGCACGTGGCTTTCAAACAATGCTGATCGGTTATTCATTCATGTAAGTGGCATAGGCTGCCGCTCACTCCGTGCCTCTGGCCGCGTGGCGCGGTGCCGACTCGGCACAGCCTTCTATAGTGTTAATGGGCCTTTTTGGGGAGATTATTGGTCTCCCTTTTAACCGGCCCATTGACCAGTGACGTTACATGAACTAGTGACAACAGGGCCATCAGGCTCCCTATAAGAGGGCTGCCCCTGGACCTTTAATTATTCTTTATCCGGGTTGGTGCTGTGGCGTTACCATGCTGGCTCCATTGTAAAGTGTCATGGTGAAATTGCGTTTTATCACTAGAACATGTAATAACTATAATAAATATGATAATCTGTTCCTTTTAAGTGTGATTTTCTGATTGGCTAATAACATAAAAAGTGAACAAAGCTTTCTTAGAATAATTCTGGCAACGTAAAAGGCTTGAACAAACAGACAATATGTTGTATTGGATTTTTGTCTCATCTTTTTGCTGCATTGAGTTTTTCCCGTCTCTTAAAAGCACCAACACACTCCAGAGCGTTGTACAATGGCTATACACATCGTATGATGCAACCTTTCTGACTGTGGAATCTCGGAAGGTATTTTTGACATATATTGTGTCTGCGGTGAGAGGCAAAGTAAATTAGCAAAGGAAAAGGGAAAAGACTTTCACATGAATAGCTTAGCAAACTCATGAATCAAATCCCTATGTTTTAATAATTCAAAACACATTAAGTATGTTTGGGAGTTATTCATATATACAAATCGCTGATGTTGCACTTGTAGGTTGTAAATAGCTTTTATTGCTGCAGAACAGTATAAATTGGGACAAACATAGCAGTTCATTTGGTTTTCCGCCTAAAGATTTCTCCAGGTTTAGCACATTTCAAAAAATAATCATCAGAACGTAGAAAATAGTATTTTAGTGCAGCTCTTAAATTTACAGCACGTAAGGAACTTACCCCTAAAAGCATTGGCCACCGGCATTTATTAATATATCTAAAAGAGATTACATAATTACACGTGTCCAGAATCTGTATATATGTATGGATTTTTCTCATTAACATGTAATTAGAATACCAAGAAGGATTACGGGAACAAAAAAAATCATTCTGTCCTTATTTTGGGTCTTTAGTCCCTAAGGTAGACAACATGACGCGTTTGAGCAGAAATTTGCCGTCCAGAACGGGCAGAACCTTATTCTGCTCCAAAAAATCTAACTGGGGGTATAATAAGCTGGAGGTACCTGTATGGCTTGGGCTTTACTGAACCATCTGCTGCCTTCTCTTTCATGTGAACCAAGAAAAAGGGAAGAGCCCATGGGGAAACTCATGGAGAGACAAAGCCACATGGACCTGGTTAGAAGATGTTAGAAGATTTTTAATGTTTTTTTTTTATTGAAATTATCAAATCAAGTGAGAGTCAAAATGAGAAATATTAACTATTTTGGAAAACGAGCAGCCCGCTAAATGTGTTTTTTTCATGGATTGTTGATGGCTTCTGTTACCTACGAGACTTGAATGTTCGCGAAACAGTTCCCTTGCCCCGCCATGAAAAACATTGATCATTGCTGCTTGACAAACACGCTGTTACTGTATCATTTCATAGACCCCCAGAACCCCCAGAGATACTTCAATATCGTGGCTCTCATCGATATCCTCGATTTCCAATGTCTTTCATGAAGTAGTGGAAAAAAATATTAAAAAAAATGAAAAAAAAATTCTTTTGTTTTTATATATTTTTTTGTAGATATGTAGATAAATCATCTATGTTGATTCTATAGGCTTGTCTATGGGGTTTTTTAAGGCTAATTTGACGGGCCGGTCGGGAAACCTGGTATCTACATGTCTGTGATCTCGCACATACGCAAATGAGTGAACTTTCTATTCAATTGTCTGTCTATGCTAACAGGTTATCTACATAGCAGCCTGCAGGTCTTGCCTCGTATAATAGGAGATGCCTGGCAGTTGACTGAAAGCCGATCCCTGTCAGAAGCTACTTTGTCTGGAGAACAGAGGATACATTGTGCCCCATGGTGCTTGAGTGTGGCCTTGGGTACTGCCAAAGCCCACCTTTTTTTTTCCCTGAGACAAAACAGAATCCCCCATTCTGTCAGAACTATCTGGAACCGCTGAAAGGAGATGTATAGGGCTAGTATTGCTAGCCAGGAGATAATTGTCAAACAGGATAAAAAACACTGCCTATCTACCAAGCTGAGGTACTCAAGCACTGTCAAAACTACAACTCAATGCTCAACGGTTCCCGGCATCTGTGAGGTCTCTCTCTCGTTTTTTTTTAGTTGTCCTTTAATACTCTGGTGAAAGAGGGGAAAAAGAGGACACTGGAGGAATTCAGACAGGCTTTCTCGCAGGGGGAGAAAGGGCCGAAAAGGGAAACAAATATTCTTTAGCGTTAGGCTTGGTTGCATGGACAGGCGGTTAAGATGACCTTATCAGAAAGAGGACATGTTGTTTCGGGCTGGAAGGGGACTGTAATATTCTGAGATCCTTTAAGATCATTCTGAAATAAATCAGGGATGGTTTTAACAAAAGGGGCAGTCTTTTTTTAATTGCTTTAAGCACTTATCGGGGTATACTAAGGCTTTAGGTTAATGCTTAACTTTTAATAGTAATATTACAGATGACCTGATAAAGGTGAAACAAGGTGAAACAAAGAACGTGGTGCTTAATATTGAGGAAAGAGATATCAATAAGTAGTTTTCATTCCCTCCCATGAATATTATCCCCACACTTTAAGTTATTTAGGGTGGGTGATTATCATAGCGGCCAGACTTCCCAGTTCGGTCGTGAGAGTCCCGGCATCAGGCCCCGGTTTTGTGTCTCCTGACCAATGTTCCAACAGTGTTCTACAAAAATGTAGAAGAGACACCAAGATTCTGTCTAGATTATGATGTAACGTGTAGGCAGAGCTATAATCTCATACTTTACTCAATCATCATTGTATGGTGATGTCATGTCATCAATGGTGTGAAGACGTATGGAAGCAGGGGCAGATATTATCGCTCCTACGTGTTATCAGTTTCGACAACCAGGACGGGCAGGTCGATCTTCGCAACCATAAAGATAAAGCATACTGATATTTCCTCTGGTCCATCTAATAATTCTTTATTCATTGGGATTCATAGAAGAAAAAAATCTTGTCCCGATTCCCCTATTGTAGCGTTTGTAATAAGCAACATGTCCAACATTGTGCCAGATAGAACATACACAGGGACTCTTTAAAAGTGGTAGATCTCGTCTTATCAAACTTATCAGGAAGGAAGAGGACCGTCTGGAATTGTACCGTGGCAATGATTAACTGCATTTTCTTTTCAGCTCCCTCATTGTATTTTTGTGGGGACTGGGAGATAAACCCTTAATTGCCAGCTGAACGAGCAACATAATCGGTAACCCCCCCCCCCCAGCAAGCAAATTAAAAGTTCTAAGGATTCACGTTAGTTTGGGTATTTATAACTGATCTGTACATTTGAAATCACCGGCCTA
Organism: Spea bombifrons; assembly: GCF_027358695.1. Lineage (NCBI taxonomy): Eukaryota > Metazoa > Chordata > Amphibia > Anura > Pelobatidae > Spea > Spea bombifrons. The sequence continues at coordinate 7,708,843 of NC_071098.1, forward strand.
TGATTGTAAAAATAATGTATTAGAAAGTTCTGTATATTTTATCTTTCGTTTATAAACGATAAGCTAATGTTCATGGTCATTTAGCACGAGCCAACAGACACTCCTGGCAGCCGTCCAGCATTAGGGCCGTTCAATGACATCAGGTTATCTGTTTATTTCTTTTGTCTGGGATAACTTTTAAATTACGTATTTCTTATAAGATCTTAGAGAGAAAATCATCGGAAAATTGAAAAGGGTCCAGAGACCGATATAGAGATATCAAGATCTGACCCTCTATAGGTGTCCTTTTTCATTCATGTTTCTGTTGTGTACCAATTGGATTTCCTATATTTTGTCAAAATGGTGGTTCATCTGTTTGTTTACTCTATGTAACTAAAAAAAATGAAAAGTGATCATTTGTAACATGCAACCAGTATTATGTCTTGAGATACAAAACGAGCGTTTAGTTTGGCTTTGTTTTAGTTCATTGTGGTTTATCCATTGTTATATTATACAATATGCCCCGAATGTTCTATGACCTTAAATACTGTAGATATGCCTTTTCTTATAGTGAACTGACAATTCATTCTGGAGATTCAAGACCTATTTCTATTTTCCTAACAAATATAACTAATGTAACAAATACAAGAGTGGGACTGTATGAAGAAAACATGATCCAATAGAAAAAAACTGAGAATAACCCATCCTTTCCAAGACAGGTCAAGAAGAATTTGTACATTTTGCAAGTCATTAAGAACTTATCGTAGTATGAGCTACTGATGAATAAGTCATTTTGAAAATTCCACCTCTGCTAATGAAATAACCACCTAAACATATGGGAAGATACAAAGTTTTTTTGGGGATCCTTAGCTATTATTAATCCCATAGAACTCATTGTCAACCTAAGTGTTCTAGATAGCCATTAATTTTGACCATATATAAAGTCAAAAGTCAAAATATAAAAATAATATAAAAATAAGAATAAAATGCCATATCTTATATGCAAAAATTCAAGGGTTACCATCTAAATTTCAGATCGAGCCCTACTTTTATAGAAAAATCCTATAGGGAAATAGTGCGATTTTTATCTTTTGAAGTTTTTGAAGCCGGTATCAGGAGAGCGGCTGAGCGGGAGGCACGGTAGCACAAAAGAAAGTTCCCGGTGAGCCGTGATCTCTGTCTTCGCTTGTATATACAAACATGTAGTCATATGTAATACATACGGTTTCTTAAATATCTTTCACACCGTGTAAAGCAGATCTGTCTGTACAACAATAAAGCCATTTTACGGGGAATTGGTCTTGCCACACCGATGAGCTCTTTGTGCCGTGTGAACAGAACACATTCTCGTCTATTTATTTCTCTTTAAAGTTGACTTTTCAAACAGCTTTCACCAAGTCCGAGGTCGGCTACAGTTATATGGATTCACTCAAGGTTCCGTACCGTGGGCAACAGAATAGATTCAACGCATTTAAAAGACAGATGAATGCATACTTTGCAATAAGATTTTACTGCTCAGATTAAGGCGTAAGCTCCGACAAGAACTTTAGGAAACTCAGACGGCTTCAAACAGGACTCTCGGGCTGATTTTTTATTAGATTTTTACAGCAGAAGGGCATTTTGATGACGTGTTTCATCTTTTTGCAGGCATTTGGATTGCAGGTGTGGATTCCGGCTTTCAATGACTACCATGTTGGCGTATTTCTTCAGCAATAAGTTTGCCGTTCTTTTAAGTCTATCTCTAAGGGTCGCCTATTCCATGGGACAGCTGAAGACAATTTGAAAGGACGGTATTAATACAAAGTTGCCTCTTGTCAAACAGTCCGACTCCTGCTTTTGCTTTGACATGTTTAAGGAGCGCAATAATAAAAAACGCATTAGGATCCTAACAATACAGACCCTTTCGTTTTATTTTATTATATTTTTTTTTGGAGACATGAGGCATTTTATTAAAACCATGATAGGAACTGAAGTCCGTATATATTGTGAAATAATCGAACAACCCCCTTCGGAACATTCCTACGCTCTCCGCCTCGGATTATTTCATCAAAGAGGAGTAGCGCTTAAGTAACGTAGGAGTATAAAAGTGTGAATGAATGAATGAATGAATGAATGACTTTTAGCCAACAGGAAAAGCCAGGAAGCCCTCTGAAGAGGGTTATCACAGCCACTAGGATGACTATAAAATTCTTAACTGGTTCTGCTTCTTTGCTTTAAAAAAAAAACAAAAAAAAAACAACAATTCAAGACTCCCATCGAATCTAATATGAAACAAGTGGTAGGCAAAGTGAAAGGGCGGCTTTATTTTCCTCCCCGAAGCCACAGAGACTGGAAGCCGAGGGGTCATCTCAGAAGCGCTCAATTGTTTTTAAATTCTGTTTTTACAAGGAGCGTGAGATTTATAGGCTCTTGAGGGGAAGAAAATGATGTAAGTCGAGTAAATCAACAGGCGATGTATTCCTGGCCCTGTTTCCTCTCTGTCACTGAGCTGTAGAACTGGCCTCCAAGCACTCAGCATTAGAAAAAAAAAAAAGGACTAAAAAAGAAAAAAAAAAAAAAAACAACTAGACATCTTGCAGGGATTCTTAAAGACTGGGGCTTTTTTTTCCCTCCTTGTCTGTTGCCTAATATAGAAATCTTGTGTGCCATTTAAAGTCCTTATTTTAAAGAACACACACTGCTGTCATTATAAATTGCAAAGCCATTTATCCTAATTTACATGTTGTTTCAGCCTCAAGAAGAAGAAGAGGAGAGTAATTATAATGATGATGTTTGGAATGAATCCAATGTCCTTATTCTCCAAGTAGAAGAAGAAAAAAAAAAGTTGGGTTTTAGGCATGCCGTGGCTGTTGAGTCTTCCGTGATTGAATGCTGAACAAATATCTGTCTCACAGGCTGTCAGTAAACTTATATTACCATATGTTTAAATAAATCAGCTATAAAACGTTTCTATGCGTTTAATTGAACAATTTCTTTCTGCATTACAACAAAAACTTGGGGTTTTTTTCTGTTTTTTTTTTTTTTTGTTTTTTTTGTTTTTAACGGCTTGTTGTAAACGTCAACTGAATTGCAATAAAATAAATCAGGTCTCGCGTTTCCGCTGTGCCGAACGCAACAAACCAATTTGTAATTTTGAAGAAGAAGAAACTGCTGTAGAAACAAACCGTACTTATTGCAATTAGTACAATTTCCATGATTCAGAACGGCTTTGCATGCCTTCTAAATAGCAATAAATAAACTGAAAATGAAATATCGATGGTGTCTTACGGAAACTAAATTTAACATTCTTTCTTTTTTAGGTCTCTTGTTACAATTATATATATATATATATATATATATATATATATTCGTTTAGCATTTATATATAGTATTTTTAAGCTTTATTTTTTACATGTTTTCTGTATTTTTTATACACATTCTTTAACACATGCAATGTATAAAATAATTTTTAAAATATTTTTTTCAATTACATTTTCTTTTTAAAAAGAAAAAAAATTGATCCATTAATTGTCCAACATTGTCTACAGTCGATGCGATAGAGCATTTTTTTTTTCATTTTGTAAGCACCCACATATTCTATAGCGCAGCACCAATGTTGTAACATTCAGTGAGATAACACAACATTTAGTGCATCTTATATTTGTGTGATTTTTTTTTAAGCCACAATAAGGGGGTATAATTTTCTTCAATCAGTTCAGGCTCCTGATTGCAATTACCTAAAATCTTTCTGAAACTCCACATGATCCAACTGGGGCAGGTTTTTGGGGTCACTGTGGGTGTTTTTTTTTGCCATCTCTATCTTAAACTGTCCGTTATTGTAAGGTTTGAAATTTGTGCAAGCAGAAATGAGTACATTTGATAATTAGCACATATAAAGTGCCAGATGCTACTAACTATATTGTCTTTTTCACAAAGCAAGGAACTGGTTGGTGGGTAAAATTAACCCTTTGGCTGCTAAAGAATTGACGTATAAAGTAAAAAAAGAAACTTTTTTGTGAAAGTATCTCATATTTTGTTTTTGCACTTTAACCATTTTAGACGATTCCACTGGTTGAATGCCCTCTTCTTTACATACATTAAAATATTAAAGTCTCAAGCACCTTAACGGGATTTGTATTTGCCCTTGTGGCTATATAGGATAATAAAATTTGTTATAGAGGTTCACACGCAGCGCAATGATCATTCCAAATGTTGGTAATGCCAATCAATATAATGATATCGCCGATGAACACTAAGTGTCAGAAAAGAGTTTTATATCATTTTGGATCAAGTCAAGAAACTTCATCCAGTTGTTTGCGTTTACAACCAATCACTTATTCTTTCTATATTTGTTCTCCATCAGGCTCGTACTCAATAGCACCTTCCACTTACCTTCATGGCCACTCATATGGCTCATTGTATACTTTAGTGGGGGGCTGCCAGCCTAAAGTATGAGTTTGATGACACCCCTCGTTTTAGTGTTGGGGGGAAAAATATGATTTTTTTCTATTTTTTTGCAAAAGGAGCGCCGTGCAATAATTAACACAGAATTAAAGTCCTAGAATGTTGCGATAAACCGGACAAAATAAGCTCAAAACTCATAAGACACACGATCGAGCCCCCTGTATTGGGAAATCTCTTAAGTACAACCCAAAAGGATTGAAAACAAGTATCAAAAGCCCCAGTGTTGCTCTGAGCCCACTATTTTAATCAGAGCTGAAAGGCCTTCTGCACATAGCCCAGTGACAGATGATTCTGCCGTGCGGCATTTTAAAACGCAATAGAAGAAAGTCTTTATCTGTGTGGTCCGAGCTCAAATACTCGAAGAAAAAAAAATTCCAGCTCCTGTCCAACTGAAAGCAAGGTCTTGTTCTCCCATCTGATGGATAAAAGGAATTTGGAAGTTTGATACTGTCCCCTGAGATGCCATTCAAACCATAGATACATTCTCAAAGGAGCCCAATGTCACTCTGCAAACTCATCTCTATAACTTTCCCCTACTTTGGAACTTTCTTCGCTTTGAAATGGTATAATTTCTTAACTCGTTGTCACAATAAAATAGAAGCAAAGAAAATGACTACGCTCAATCATTTTGTGATTTATTTTATTTTTCTGCCGTTGGTTTTACTATAAAACATAGCCGTCTGTTAACCATTTGAGTGTCAGAGTAGTGAAGAACACGGTATATGTTAATACATCTTGAAGGTATAGAATATTCTGTGTATATTTAACATATCCTGTGTATATAAATAGACTTATTTCATTTGTTATTCTTCGTTTAATCCAGTTAGACAACATTTGTGAGCTCACCCAATTATGTAGTAATACAGTGCTTTGGTTGCATTTAAGGGATTGTGACCTTGAAAACTCAAATTACACATTAAATAGGAGGCATCTAAACATTGTGCTAATCTAATAGCCTCAGAAGTATGGATAGAGAACTATAGGATGTACAGGGAACACACAACCGAAATAAAAATGTTTATAAAGAATGAGAATTAAGGTCAAGATGCATACAGATAGGGCGACTCTATACAATTAAAAAAAAGTGTATTATTCCATAATATGTCTATGCATGTTTTAATCCAAAAATGCTTGCCACTAGGTAGTAGTGTCTAGGTGGTAGTGCCACTAGGTAGACATTGGGTAGGGCTGGTGATGACTTCACGGCATTTTAAAGCCAGTGTCTGCTAAATGCCGTAGTCCAGCTGCCGGTTGGATATGTACAGGTACACATTACTCTTTAATACTCCTGCCGTGTGAGGCCAAGCATATCCAGCCGGTGGCCACATTCTGCATTCTGATCTCCCGATGGAGCAGTGGTAAGGGTAAGTATTTAGCTGTGCTGGTCAGGCCAACTGGGCATTTGCCGGTATGCCAGATAGCCAGCCCGGGGCTGACTATAGAAGGTATCATCACAGCAGGGACTTATCTAAAGTCCTTCAAACCCACCCACCCGCTCTTAGGTAGCAGAAATGATTAGAAACCCCTGATGGTAACATACGTTTTTAAAAAGGGAATAATCTACAGAGTTTTCATGGATTTTGTCTTTTATTGGATCCGATATGTCACTGTATAATAAAACTGCAGGTTATTCCTATTCGGCAAATTGTTTGCATCAGGTTACATACACCATAGGGCAGAGTTACCCATTATAGCGCAAACTGTAATTGGAAAGAGGGAGATATCGGATTTTCTAAGTGGGTGAGTTGTCGCATGCAATACTTTTTGATGGGATATTAAGGCTTGGAGACAGTGAGCTGTGTATGCCACATGTCAACAGATGCCAGATCAAAATATGCTTCTTTCTCAAGCATTTTTTACTTAAACCTCTGAGACTTAAGGAGACAGAGAATGTATTGCAGAAACACCACCCCCGCTGTGCTCGGATACTTAGAGTAAATTACGATGGGTTGAGATATCCAAGATGTAATATTAAGACTTTAGATCCCACGTTATGCTGATCCCATCCTCTTTGCTCTGCATAACCTATTGTAATGAACATACAATGAGGCCAAGAAAGGGGAATAATAGGATAACTACACAGAAGTTCTGTTCTAAGTACAAGGAGAGGCATCATTTGTAGCCGTGTTCCAAATCATTGTGCTTCTGAACGGACAAATACCTTTGACCTTCAGAAGAAGGGGAGTGCTTGCATTTGAGAAGACCTCGTGGTTCATGCAGATGTGGTCCTTGATTGCATGGTAATGATTAGACCTCATTTTGCTCGGGGCCGGAAACAGCTAATCTGCACACTTCTTGTGATGTTACCACTTTTGTCAGAAAGGGGGGAAGGCGGCTACTGATGTTATTGAGTGGGAGGGAGGCAAACATTTAGACCACATTAAATATTTCTCCCTGTCTCGTTGTTAGGTACAGTCTGAATGGGGGGAATGTATAGATCAAATGCAAATCCATTGTTCCCACTCCGTCACCATGTGGCACCTTATTCCAACTGAGTACTATAAGCAAGAAGAATTAATTGCCAAATCTTGATGTAGTGTGTCAATCGCGTTATATTAAAAATCTAGCTATCTATTTATCTTATTAAATAGATCATATGGTTAAGGCTAAAAATGAACTGCAAGCAAAAGGTATTCATAGGAATCCATGGAGTTAACTGCCCCCCCACTCCGTAACCATAAAACGTCTTGATCTTTCATGCTTGTTCCCACTTTTGTTCTGAATGAGACTGTTCCTATCCATTGTCAAAATCTCCGTGCCCTCTTTACCTTCCTGCAGCAGCCAACAAAGAATCTCAGGAACATTAAAACAAGCTACTTTTTTTCCGATGCTCTATTATACTAAGAATTATCTGATACGGCGCGAGTATTTTGTTTAGCACGTGGGATACGGAACGCCAAAAAAAAATCTAGACCTTACCGTAGATAGCCCTACTCTTAGAACTACTTCTCCTCTCAGCGTGGATAGTAAATTGTGGCTTTGAAAGTGCTAATAGCGCTCCGATTTATTCTTATTAATGCTTCCTGGTTTTTAAACCTGGGACAATTCCAGGGAGAGTGTATTACAAGCCTTCCTGCTGAAGGATTTGGGTTCCTCTAGGCGTGATTCCAGTTGTAACTGACAGCTAATGACTTCACACTTTCACAAATCCCTATCTCCTCCCAACGAGGAGGACAGAAGCAAACAAGAACTCTAAGGGTAGAAAATGTCATATTATTTAAAGAAAAAAATAAGGTAAAATAATGAAAAATGTTAAAAAAAAATTGTGAAAGTATCAATAAAATGTTATGCCTCGGAAATTTTGTATGCATCGTTGGGGTTTATTTGCACAAAAGAATGATGGCATAAATTCTTAAAGTATAGCTCTGATATAGGCCAACCTTCACATTAAAAATAATAATAAAATAATAATAATATTTCGATGTATTCTACACTAGGATATGCCATAGCGAGGCCGTAATACAAAACATTATTATTCCTTTTCATAATGCGACTGCTGTACTATACACAAAGCTGACAGTGTGCTTTTAAAGTGTTCCTTAATGAGCAAGAAGAATTCAGAACGCTGAAGATACTTACGCTGACAACTGTGCATCACATTGTATAACGTTAACAGAGGCTCTTTGATGGACTTGATATAAAGCTTTATTTCCTTTGAATGGGGACAAACATGTTCACCCACGTACCCTACCCTGCACTTTAACTACTGCAAAGCGAGGCAGCTGTAACTTAAATTCTAGAATTTTTATGTTTTTTTAGAACAATTACTGGACACTGATAAATTTATTTCAATTGTCCTCTTCAAAAAAAAAACCGTTTTCTTTTGCTTTTTCTTCTAAAAATGTTACTTGGATATTTGAGCTCATAGACGTTTAAAAATACGTCGGAAGAAATGCTGGAATAAACATCTCTTAACAAGCTACAAATAAGCATTTTTGACCTTGTAAGGTCTAGGAAGAATCTTTAATGGTGGAAGGACAGGATCTGAGAAGACGAATTCTACGGACCTAGAAGGTCGAGAGATTTTGATCTAATGACCTCGCCTAATTTTCTCTATCTTTCTTTTCCAAAAAAAGAAAAATATTTATAAAAAGCATGATGAAATTACTAAAATAACTGCGTTCTGGGGATCCATAGCAGAAGGCTGTGTTAAAAGGCTGTCATCCCATATATGTATAGCTTATGTGCACTTTCAAGAGTTATTTCTGGAAATGTTGAATCTCGTAACAGCAAAAAAAGAAAAATATCCCTGTAGCCAAAATAAATGTCTATTTGGAACCTGTTTAAAAAGCGCTGGAATATTTGTGTAAGTTTGAAATTCCAAACCCACTGTATGAGCAACCTAGTTGTTGATAGATACTGCAAAGATGATAGATTTTAACTTAATGTGGGCCTTTAAACATACTAATGGTGGCACAAAGTTGATGAATACACTTTTAATGACTTTGGTCCTCTAAGTATGGCAATTAAGCCTTTTAAAGTACACGTTGATAAAGTCAACTCAAAAAAACCCCAAAAATCTAATTTGTCAAGTTTCAATAAAACCCAAATCTACCTGCCATTATAGAACAACAACAAAAAGCAGGTAAGCCTCTAGTGGGTAGAAACTAGATGGGCAATAGACAGGAAGGAGGTAGGGAGTAGACAGGAAGTGGGAATGGATAGGCCATGGCGACACTCCTCTCACCTGGCCACAGAAACAAAATGACCTGGAGACCCGTGGAAGTAGGGGTCCACCCAGAGACTCCAGGACTACCCCAAACAGTTCCCAGATATACTGAGTAAGCCCAAGCGGTGTAACCTGTGAGGGGGCAGAAACCTCTAGGGTGTGCGCTCTTATACCTGCAATGAGCTCATCATGTCATATGATGTCATATGCCAAACTCCACATTGGGATTTCCTTTTCCCAGTGAAGGAGCTTTTGCTCTTCATCAGTCTAATGGTGTCAAACCATAAAAATATACCACATTCCCCTGTCCCCTTAAATGTATCTAGATCCATTGGGACAATGCTAGATTACTAAAGATAATGTTAGATTATTTTACGTTGCATTTACCAGAAACCTAGAAAGTAATCATTTTAGAACACTGTAACATCATACAGTAGCCTTTTGGTGTCTGAATACTGAATTTCAACACAACCACTTTAATATGGATTGTAAATCATATTGCTTATGGACATGGTTAATTTAGAAAAAAAAACAAAACAATATAGCAACATTCTAAAATACAATAGCAACAAATTTACTAAACATTCCGGAATTAAAAATAAAAACTACTTAAAATCAGTTATATGTAGGACGGTAAAATGTCTTTATGTTTTTGTTTAAAAATGCTCTTGTTATATATATATATATATATATCCTTCCTGGTAAAATACTTTATATATATATATTTATATATATATATATATATATATATATATAATGAAGCACTTTTGTGCTGTCGCCACTAGAATATAAATAGCATTACATGTTAGCAAGTCTTCTAGGTACAACAACAGAGTTGCCTTTAAAACTAACCGTGACAACTTGTAGTGTAACAGTGGAATGATTGTTGCATTTGGTAATCTGGTTTTCATTAGAGGGAAGTGATGTGTCCAATTTCTGTGCGGGACTGCTTGCTAGCATCTTCCTGATTCTGCGATGTGTTGGCAGTTAAGTGAAGTGGTAGAGAGGTTCTTACAACCCTTAACAACAGACGCATTTATGGAGTTAACCCTTTCATAGCCAATCTCAAAGTGAGAAGAGTTACAGATAAGGTGAAGCTAGACCAACCCGATATTATAACTGCCCAAGCCAGTAAGAGCAGAATGTTTATTGGTTGCTCTTGTTTTATTATTTAGTTGCCAACATAGATCGCAGGGTGAAACATTACGTGCAATAAAAAATAATTAGCTCGCAAGAGCTTGCAGTTTATTTGACCTCCTTGTTATGGGCTTTTGTAAAAAAAAATGTAAGAAAATAAATTCTGCATGACCAGCCTTCTGTAAAAATCCACATGGAAACTCTTGAGCTAATCCAGTCTGGCACTAATATAGTCTGAAACAGATCAGATTGTTTTCTGCACGTCTTCGATACACTTCTTGCTATCCCTGTAGGGGTCATGTAGGAATTCCAAAACTGCAAAAAGGAAATTATATAAAAACTGAAATAAGCAAACCTGATTGGAAACTGCAATCTAGAGGGATTTGGAACATTTAAAGTATCTCCGAAGGTCAAAGGTGATCCCTGTTTTAGGAACCTGGGAGTTAAAAGACAACATCATCAAATTGGCCAGTACAAGTACGAAAATGTATTTTTTTTTTTGTTTCATTTTATTTTAAATCAATTAAGATTTTGTTATTATTGCTTTCTTTTCTAGACGTTGAACAATTAGGTTGTAAGGGATGTAAATGACAATTAAAAATTAAAAGGAGAAGGTGTCTAAACACTGGATGTTCTTAATTGTTCCGTAAAGTCAATAAAAGTGGTGCTAACGCTACGCCTTAGATTCAGCCCAATGACTGGCATGGATTGCCTGGTCAGAACCAGAAGTCATGCTGGCGTAAGTGCCTATTCTGCTGTCGGCATGTCAGGTCATCCACCTTTGCTTAATATCTCCTGGTACCCCCATTAGGTAATTTGCATATTGATATACGGAGGCGCGTTTAATCTGGAACCCCATATCTATTCTTAATAAATAATGTAAATAAATAATAATTAGCTTTTTACATTATTTCCAACTTACATATTATGTATAAAGTTTCAGCGAGTTATAGAAAGTTCTTCACCTATGTATAAATTATACACAATCCCTGTATAATATAATAAAAATGTCTGTTTTTAAAGAGAAGTGACATGCATGTACACCCTGCTTATGTATTTCCCATGCCATGGAATAGAAATAAAAAGAATAGGGGTTAGAGGGTTTTTTTTACATCAGATTTGGAATTTAACCCTACAAAGTATGTCTTCATAACACTTTCTGAGGTAGGACATGACAGGGAATTAAGAAACATTTTATTCATTCATTTTGCCTTTAAATAAAATTGAGGGTTGCTGCTTTTAAAAGCCAATTCAAGTCAATTTGAGATTAGTATCCACTGCTCTGCACTTTCAGCTACAATCATTTCCAAGCAATTATACTTTCTACAAATTAAGTTAAACATGTCAAGCATTTAAAGCCCATTATCAGTACATTTATTTACGGTAATAATAAATTGGGTTTAAACACAGGTTTTGTTAAGGTTACATTGTATCTCACTATACTTTTTTTTTTAGAAAATAATATGGATACCTAGTTACGTTAATTAAATATTTCTCACAGTATTTGTAGCATGATTTTTTTGCTGCTGCTGCTGAACAAAAATGTACGTTTCCTCATTGTTCCATTGTTCCTTATTGTTCCATAGACGTTTTATTTGTTTTAACATAGTTTTATGACATGGCAATCAAAGGGTTAAATAAATGTGCAAGCACTGTTAACTCATTAATGACAAACACAGTGCTTTACTCCATATTCCCACAGAATAAATTAAAAAAGGACGAAATGATGAACACAAGATGCAGGACAGTTGTCGTGTGTGTAAATGTTTTATATGTTTTATTTTTATATTCTAATTTTACGTAGCTATACACAGCACATTTTTACATCCTTTTTCCTTTTTAAGAGTAATTTATTAGCAGGTTTGTACCTTGAGGATTAAGGCCAACTCCCTCTCTGAACTTTAATCAGATTGCTTTATACTTCTTAATGGGATATTAAAACCGCACACACACCCTCACACCGATACTGGGTTTCTATATACTATATGTAGCCAGCTGGCTGCTGTTCAGATTAAAATCTACTCACAGAATACTTGTGTAGAAATTAGAATTTCCATTGGGATGGCTTTAAAAATAAAGTAGAATTCGGATTAGATTTTTAAATATAGATCCTGATTAAACCATACCTAATAAGTATAATTAAACAGAGGTATAACTATGGTGTTCAAAACCAAAAATATAGGTAAACATTATGTATAAAGAATCTCTATTATTAAGTAAAATACAAATTAAGCAGATTGTGATATTTTAACATTCTCCCCATAACCCAATGCCACTGATACCTAAACATCATTACTAAAATTGTATTTTATTGAGTGCATTGGATTTTGACTGTGTTCTCCTAATGTGTTCTCCGCTAGTGACATTTTTTGAACGCTGACACCAATCAGCAGTGGCGGATCTGTCTTTGGTGCTGTCTTAGGCCTAACCCAAGGCAGCGCCACCAGTCACCTCCATCTTTACTGCCGAGCGCGGTGATGAGGTCATATCACAATGCTCCGCCTTTTAAGGACACACAGCACCTGGGGGAAGTGAGCTATTGAGGCTGTACTGACTCGGCACAGGCCTCCATAGTCTTGGCGGGCCGGCTGGGGATATCAATGATCTCCCTTTAAGCCGGCTTGCTGAGCAGTGGTGCTACAGGACACCTGATCACCCAAGAGGGCGAAAGTCTCCCTTTTTTTGGGGCTACTAGAGGACACAACACTGCCTATGGTTACTATTGACTCTCTAGAAGGCAATCACATATAAAGCGGCAGAGGGTATACTACCTACAGAACGTTTCACAGAAAAATACTACGCAAGAAAAGGAGGGCAGCGATTGACCGGTTTCTACAAATGGAGGAGAAATCAAAAATCACATGGATGTTTCTTTAATACCTGTAAAAAAATAGCATGCCAGTTATAACTTCTTTGTGGTAACAGTATAACATTAAACAGAATAATCTGAACATACAAAATACATCACCGTGGCCAGAGACAAACAGGACCGGGGGGCCCATTGGCAGACACTCCACCACAACCAATACCCTCTTTGTTCCTCCAGAAAACCATCCCTGATTACGAATGTTTACATTAAATACACTGGAACGACTGTCTAAAAAAACAAGTACCTAAAGAATGCTCTGTCTGTGTGTGCGTTTTTTTTCTCTTATGGTTTTCTGAATTCACTTATTTTTTTTATTTTTTTTTTTTACAAATGGGATATTTTAGCTCAAAGCATTAACTTCATCCTAAGGAAAAAAGCAATTCATTCGGGAGTTATCATTTAACGGACTGATTGACACAGCCAAGAACAGGACTTCGGAATATAAACAGGCAGACAGGCAACGGTATGAGTGGTCAGAGTCTTGGGAATTCTAGTATTCGGCTCTAGTAATTTCACCTCACCGCGGTATCTCTGTGAGTTGGATCATTTATCCTCCTTATGGCAAGACAAAGAGAAAACTTGGCAGAAGAGGGCAAGACAAAACTAGACGTTTTTTATACGTGTATCTGAACATTATTTTGCAGTCATCTAGAGAAGAGACGTGGTTTGTTAGTCGGAAAGAGCAAAAGAGGGATCAGAACCCAGTTCGAAAGTCCCATAAAAAAAAGAAAAATGTTCTAGTGCTTGTGTGAAAAATCTAAATTCAATAGAGTTTTTAAAAAAGCGGAAATGCCAATCATTTTCAAGAATAACATCAGTTTTTTCCCCCACTACACAAAGACATCCGTCAGCACAGCGGTGTACAATTGTATTTGTCAACAGCTCTGTGGTTCCTGGCAAACACACGTTTTTTTTATCAGGATTTTCTACAAATCCATGTCCTCTAAAAGTTTCTTTATCGGGAAAATTCCACACGAGTCTACCCCCCCCCCTAAATGTTTGTCGCAGCCAAAAGCTGCTAGTTTAATTGTGATGCACCTTTGTGTACCTTATTGGAGATGTGATTTGTAATCTTTTATCATGGCGGTTGTTGCCTGGAGGCCATGAACCCTTATTAAGTATCTATTACTAATATCAGAATGGGGTGTCATTAGCGCCCCCTGGATTTTGTTGGAGAATTGCCATTTCCCAATTCCGACCTAAGGTGAAGTCCTAATTTCCATGCGATAAAACACTTCACGAGACCGCACATCTCACAGACCCGCACGCATTTGCCATATTCGCTGCTAAAAGTTAATTCCCAATATACCCTACACTACCATTCTATCTGACGGCGTAAATTAATTGATGCACACTGTGTGATGTAATCATGTCAAGTCTTAAATATTGTTAAAACTTCTAATGAGAGATAAAGAAACTGGATTATTGTATATACAGATGTGTCACTTCTTTAAAGCCTGATTGAAGCCATGTGCACGTTAGTAAAGTATCAGTACTAGGGCTCGAAAGTAGCAAAGAGGAATTCTGCTGATGAAATAGGTCAACAAATTTCATCCACATCCCAGATTCGCCTTTTAAAGCAAATGAGGCATTATTCGCGGGTAATATTTATTTATCTGAAGACAAACTGTCGCTGAGTTGCTGTACACACTCAGCGCAATAGTTTCACCAGTTGCAGAAGAATCATTCACTTGTCAACAGGTGAAGCATTCAGGTTTATGACGTTGGTGAACCCATATAGGTTCGACAGCAGTGGAATGACTCCTTTGCATTGAGCAACGCCAGGGACTCGGAGGATCAGGTTATTAGCCTACAAAGTACAAAAGTTTGAAAAATAATAACATAAATAAAAATAAAAATGTAAAAAAAAAATTGACATCTTTACAGAAGGGAAAATGGGAAAACTAGATGGGTTCAGATATGCCATCAAATTCAATATTTATACGAAATCATATGTTAAAGCTTAATAGATTTTGTATATAGTCAATCTTTACTCATTTTCCCTTTCTCTCTGTAAGTAAAATGTAATATAGTACGTATAGTAATATGGTAAAATATAATGAGTCTGATGATTTAAGGGACAAAAGGAAACAGAACGTGCCATGGCGTGACATCATTCTAAAAGTACATAATACAAAGAAACACTATAATATAATCATTATGACATCATTTTAAAAAGAAGTGCGTTAGAACAGGGCAATGTTCCGCTTCCAGTGGTGGATGTGATGTCAGCCAAGGTGCCAAGGGAACTGGTTACGGCTCTGCCTTAGCACCCCCCCCTAGACATTACAGTCCCACAAAGGCAGGCTGAGGGTCCCGACGGATCTGAATCTTATTTCACCAACTACCAAACAGTGAAATCAGCAGCGAGGGAACATATCATGTCCTCTGTACGCTTTTGACAGGACCCCTTCTGGAGAATCTTCAGAGACACTTCCCTCAGCTCTCTTTGAAACTGAAGTACCTTTTGATAACAATGTATCAGCTTATAAACAACACTTTACAAAGGTGTCTTGTAAAAAATACATTTGCAGGCCTCACTTCAACTGCAAGTTCACAAGTGAACTGAGCGAAGCCAACACTTTATGAGGCCTGGCTGATGGGCGTTTTTTTTTTAATGTAATTTTGGTCCAAAATTCTCCATGTGCGGGTTTTTTTCACTGTTAAAAATTTGGTAAAACTTTGCATGAATAATCAGCACGCAGCCTTATAATACCGATCATTAAAAAAAAAAGAATATTGCACTTTGGCAGAAACTCAGCAAAGATGCAACGAAAAAACAACGAAAGTTGTCAAACTGTAGGAATTTCCAGCATAAAACGTTTGATTTATTTCTGGATTTGACACCTCCAGCAATTTGTACAGATCCCGAAAAATGTTAAACCGACCAGTCGATGCACATTAAAGTGTTTAAATCTAATAATGTAAGAACCGAGTGTGCTGCGTATGCATTAAAGGGAACAGACGGCCAAATGTTTGTTATAAGCTTTAAATATGGCTATTCCCGTGTAATTTTTGTAATTCATCACCACAATGAAATGTTTAAAGGGGGGGGGAGGACGGGCTGCTGTTTCTCCTGCCAAAAAAGTATGCTGTGGATTTACACATTTGCCATTTCAAATAAAATCATCACACTGACAATAAGCACTTGTGCATATACTGTTCCTAATTTCCATAGGCTTTTTTAGCATGTATGTCCCGCTGAACATCAATTCTCTCTCTTGTTTCTCAACCCTTCTCTCTATGAATAAAATATACATGATATAGCCAGTGACGTACTTAACTTTGGCCCCCAACAGGCTCCTCTGTCACTGCCATCCATACTGCTGAGCAGGTTTGGGTTTTCTTCCTATATTAGCAAGCAAGTGCATGCAGGAGGGGGGCACCCAGAGATATAGTTTGCCGAAGGGAGCCACAGAAACCACGGCCAACCCTAATTACGGGTCTTTATTCTGTGACTGACCTTCCTGGGTTACATAGCATTTGATGGCAGGTAAGAAACCATTCAGCCCCATCTAGTCTGCTTGATTTTCCTGATGTCACGATTCAGACCTTCATCGGTCCTTGGTCTCGTCAAAGATTTAGGAGCAATATATCTATCCCATGTATGTTTAGGTTCCCTCACTGGATTAGCCTCTACCATTTTTACTGGGATGCCATTTGTGGGCCATACTGAGTCATTGCTGTTGAGCAGCAGGTCAAATTAGAGGGATGGTGACGGGAGCTATATCTTGACTCTTGAAAGAACCATGATAAATGGAGTAAAATGCTGCACGTAACTTCTACAGCAAACAGAAGTTATGTGCCTGATGTCACCAGACGCTGTTGTACCACTGGAGGTTGAACTACTTTACAATCCCCCCAAGCTGCTGAAAGAACTCTGGGTCGCAGCTTAGAGTGGAGTTTAGTTGAACTTGGCAGAAGACTGTAGCTGTAGTTTCCAAATCGGTTCCTATGACCGTGCAGGTCGGTACCATCTTGGAATCCTTCTGGGCATACTCAGGGACTTGTGTCTGTAAACAGGGGGTCAGATCAAGCCAGAATCAGCATGGATCTGCTTGTTTAGTGTTCTGGTTGGCCCTTCCACTACTGTGGGTTCAGGTGGAGCCCATGGAGGCGTCAAAGACTACAGAGATTGCAGCCAGGCTTCTTTTTGTGAGATCCCAACTTGATACACAAAGTTTTAAGGAAAGAGAAGATATAGGAAGGATATGATAGGAACATTGAGATAAAAAAGGGTTAAACAAAGTAGAAGAGGGACGTATATGTTATGGGAGGAAAAATGCCAAGATGAAAGGCATAGTCTACAATCAAATGGTAGACGGTAATATTTATTGTAAGAAAACATGCCTTCACTGAGTGGTGGATAAATGGAACAGCATTCCAGCAGAGGTGTCATACGTTAATACAGTTAGGGAATTTAAAAATGGCATAACACTATCCTTAAAATAAGCAAAGATGACGTAAGAGGTAAAATTGTGTAGCCGATAAAAAAAAAAGAGCAGACTTCATTGTCCCTGTGTTTTGTCCACCCCAGGTTAATGCTGACCTTTTATTCTGCCCATAACTGCCCTTACTAAAATAATACAATGTGGTGAATAACAATAAATCTATAGCCCCATAATTAAAATGGTAAAAAGTACATTTTGTATGATACAGAAAACTAAAATAAGAATAATAACAGTAATTGGGAGATCTAAGTAATTTTAGCACATCGCGTTAACACAAACAGTGTATTTTTCTAAATTAATTTTGATAATGCAGCTGTTCTATTTCTTCGTGAATAAAAAGAGCCTTCTTCACAGGAAATTATATTTCCCCGCATGTTCCTTTTAACTTCCCACCAAGAAAGAACATTATTATAGAAAATGCATCTTTGTTTCCACTGCGGAATCCCATGTTTTCAGCTTCACAGAGACACAGGACCCTGGGGTGAAGGTTATGTCATACTCACCAAGCAAGTGCCCCTTTCAACACTTACAGAACACAGTGCAATTACTCGTAAAGACTCAGCCAAGATCATCTTAGGTTTTGTGAAGCATTCTTAAGGTGGAAAACCGAGTCAAATTCCAAATTCCACGTTTTTGATACCATTTAATGCCTATATAATAATTTTTATATTATTTTTAAAATAATACATAAAACTTCCTATGGACTTTCCCTCAAAGGGACGGTCTTGCTTGTGTTTCTTCCAAAGAGCAGGGAATCAAACTATGTTTGAACTCTGTTGCTCCCCGTCCACGCCATCGACATGGAAGCCAACCACACAGGGGTGTCAACATCAACAAAGCGGACCGAGCTTCGGCACGGTTTCTTACGGAAACACTGAATTAAGTAGATTTTGTCATTATTTCTGCATTCATAATAGTGTATAATAGTAGTTCTCACCGTGAATATATACATTTTTAGAAGTTTTTTCAGTAGGACATGGTTGACATTGGAAGAGCTAAAGAAGAATTTATATTCCAGTGGCTTCCAAACCACAGGGAAACGTCTTCTTTTAGTTAGAGGGTGGAAGATGTAAAAGACAATTATCTATCAAGACACTTCTGTCAATCGCTCTAATCTAGAGTAAATGACCAATTAGTAATTGTTACCAATAGCGAAATCCTCCTGGTAAAGAACACAAATCTAGTTAAGCATCTAAAGCAAGTTCAAATTGTTACAAATGGCGAAGAAATCTATAGGCAAGTCCATTCTCTGAAGACCACTGTATTTGTTCTTTGCGGTAAGCCGTCAATGAATTATCTAGATAAATCGATGTATCTGTAAGAAGGATGCTATTTGTTTGAGCTATCTACCTTAACCGTCTAAGACCCGGAGGGGTACAAACCGCATGGCATTTGCTTGCGACCTTCTTAATAAATATAACCGATGTAAATAATTGTTGGAATAGACGTCTCACGTGTGTCTAGAAATAGGCACTGCCAAAAAATAGCATTTTAGATCGATTTTAATATTCGAAAAGTAGGGCCACCTTAAATCACGTACTTTCTCTTACTATCTTCTGCTATGTTTCATAGGTTTGAGTATGCAATGCCTCTTCCTTGCCTGCTTCTGTGTCAGGGGAAGGTTGGCCTTCTGGTAATAATCTTGGGAGGGGAGCTAATAAAGCTCTTGATGAATGATTAGTATGGATTTCTGCACCGCTAATTTCCGTAACTATCACTCTCTGAAAGACAGCTCTAGGGATTGTAAGTTCAGGGTGCCTCTGTCTGTAAAACAGAACAACAGAGCTGTATTATTTGACAAAGTTCAAATTGGCATATCCAGTTACAATGATCTAATGTGAGATTCCTTTTAGAACTGTAGAATATTTGGAATTATGTATGCATCCAGAGCGGGAGTAAAGGTCGCGATTATCTGCCACCATAAATAAAATGTAAGTAAAGCAAATAGAACCCGTTTTGGACGACATGGATGCAGAAAAAGTGGAGATTATGGTACAAAATATGGAATTTTAGTTCCATATTAAAGAAAAAGCATGCCCTATATTACAGTATGCTTACAGTAGTTGGAAGTAAAGTATTTAAGATTTAAAAAAAATCCAGAATTATATCCACTAATTTTTAGAAAAGTCTATACAGTATCTAAAATTTGGTGATGCAGTTAATGGATTAATTTAAGCAATAAATATGCATTAGAAACCAACTTTATCTATATGATTATTTATGATTATTACGATTAATCTATCTATGCCCTAAAGTGCTGATTGTTGATGAGTTCAGGCAGCCTTTGTAAGGAGAGCTCCAAATATCTCCAATACTCAATATCTCCAAAAAAAAAACCCAAAAAAAAACATGTAATAAGTCGTTTTAATCATCTAATTTATGCTAAAAGCTGCAAAGGTGACAGTTCTCCTTTGGTTCAAAGAACCTGCGTAGCAATAATTT
Organism: Spea bombifrons; assembly: GCF_027358695.1. NCBI lineage: Eukaryota > Metazoa > Chordata > Amphibia > Anura > Pelobatidae > Spea > Spea bombifrons. The sequence goes on from NC_071098.1 coordinate 7,728,833, forward strand.
CCTTACACGTTACACGCAGACCATTCCTGGAGCTTAGAGTCTATAAACAGAAGAGAATATGTTTATTACGTTTTCAAACCAAGCACATCGTTCTTCTTCTAAGTGCCTTATTCAGTTACATAAATAGCTGTCACAAAGGCACATAAGATGTCTGGCTAAAGCCTTGCCTTTAACCTCTCTTCCCCAAAGCCAAATTCTGCGAATGGCCATTTATTGAGAGCAGCCAGGTCATCGCTCCATATGCCAGGTCATCGCTCCCGTCATCGCTCCATATGCCCGGCCGCATGGGCAACTTTTGGTGCTGATTGCTCCACTTTTCCACTGTAGACCATATTTACTCTTTATGTTCTTAATATTTGCCGAAACAGCCTCTTAAGGGCTGACTTTACCAAAATTCGACGTATTTTGTGCCCCTATTGAACTACTTAGCTGGAGTATATTCACTTGGAAATATCATCAATATACATGGTAGCCAACAGCAATAATTTTATATTATGGCACGGCTGTCTGTACATTTATTACAAAGTTTCCAAAGTATAGCACTGTTTACAATGTCATAATCGAGTCATTTGCACCGGGGCCGTTACCCAGTCACAGATATTAATGACTCGAGGGGTGTGAGAGGATGAGGCTTTTCTTTGGTCAAACGTTTTATCAAAGAGCGTTCTGTGTTTTATAAGCCACCAAGAAAAAGACGTGTATTCAGGGGCGATTGTAGCTGTGGGGTAACACTATATACCTTTCAACTAAAGCAAATTTCTTATAATAAAACCTGTCACTATTTCTGTGTTTCCTTTCTCTGCAAAGGTTTTTTTGGCCCCCAAAGGGTTTGAGAAACCACTAGAGTTCCTTTCAAGCAGAATTTTGCCTCTGCAATTGATATTAACCGGTGGACGTCCTGATATACAGCAGAAGCTGGACGAAACCAAGACGCCTCTTCATTTATAACCCCGGCATTAGCCACGTAGAAAACGTTTGCCTCCATTACTGGGAGATGTTTGGGACTTTGTGGTACACGCTGTCTGGAAAAAAAAAAGATTTTGTCATCACTTTATCCAACACCAATAAGATCCGTCGTATGGGACAGGCGTAGTGAAAGTACCTGCAGCACGGATACATTGTCCAAGTTTCTGTCAGTTTGGAATGTAATTAGTGGAAATTAGGCCGCATTCTGTAAAGGGGAAGGTCGGGGAGAATTGTCTAGGTCGTCCTGGGTCATTACTAAGAGTTCAGGTGCTTCTGTGTTTCCATACATGAAGCCACTTGATTTTTTTTTTCTTGTATTGTTTAACTCACAAAGAGTCATTTGCATTGCATTTGATTTTATTTTTTTATCCACTTTCAATGAAAGGCTTTAGAAATATTATTGGTTTGTCCGACGTCGACGACACCAAAACATACCTTCTCGACTCGACGAGGTTTCAGGTAGAACCCATCCCTAATAACGAACTAACACTACATTTGCAACTAAGTTTATTATCGTAACTAATGTGCCTCTTGCTTTCTGAACAAATTAGTCAAAAAATGTGGTGGGTGATGAGTATTATTGATCGGAAGTTATGATCGAACATGTTAGGGCACACATATTCTGCCCTCATGCTCTTGAAACGTACAATTCTGAGAACATCTGTTCTTTGGCAATTTTCACAAATAGTTCTAAGCAGAATATAATGTAACAATCAAACAGGGAGCTGCTCATATTTCTTATTTCCAGGACACGGCAAAGCAGCCAATTGTCAGGCATTTAAAGGAATTAATAGACAAAAATGCAAGCAGAATATAAATATGTAACCTCATTCCTTTCTCTGTTTTGTCCCGTCAGTGTTTGTTACTAAAACATAAAATTATCAAGAATTCAATCGAAACTAAGGTAACAAAGGTATGTCCATAAAACCCAAAACGATACAAAATCTGCAGACAGTTAACTGAGGTTTATCCAAAAATAAGAGTTCCGCTGCCCCAAAATAATTCAACTTTCTATCCCCATATGCTTCTCGTTACCCACATGACTTACGCATTTTTTTGTTGTCCGTATAAAGTTGATTCAATTACTGGTACCCTTGGAAGGGAACATTGCCCTCGGGGATTAAAACGGGGTGCAATGCATCAGTGCCCATGAACACAGCATAAGGGATGAGGTAGAATAACACGTTTTCATCCACACTGCTGACTTCATTAATTGGAATCTCCTGCGATTGACTTTTTTTTTATGTCATTAGCATATAAATAGTCTTTAGAGTTGCAGAGGTGAGAGTTCGCCATACGATGGTCAATTTATTGAGTAGCAGATTATTGTTGATAAAAAGGAGAGATAGGTAGATAGATGCGAGATCAATAGATAAAGAAACACATTCATTGCATATCTTTAGCAATTTGTTAACTCTTTGATCATGTTGTTATCCCTCGAACTGCTACATAAGCTTAACGTCTATCTTTAAAGGGATATTGTTCTTAGGATACAAATTGGTGGTGCTGATGTAGCAACAGGGGTCATGGGGGGTGCTAAGCGCTAGAGCATCCCCCTCTCAGTTTTTTCACCCCGATCTCTGGTTCTCAGGATGAATGGGTAGATTCTCAGGGTCTCGCCGCCTGGAGCTGATGCCTCCATATTATTCTCTGATTTAACGATATGCAAATATCCCAGCTGCTGATTTTCTCACTTGTAGAGCACATTTAAAATCCCTGCTTGCATACAGGTAGCTTAATTCAGAGTATCCTTTGCCTCTGACGGTTTTCCCAAGCCCGTTATTAGAACTATTTAGCGGCCACCATTAGTGAGTGTCTACAACAGAATCTCTCCGATGGATTATTAAAGTTGAAACCCGAGTCACGGAGTCAGCTGAAGTTCCCATCCCACGTATGAAGATAGTCCTTACAAAGTACTACCCCAGCAAGAAGCAAGAGAAAATAATCACATTCCCCCCAAAAAGCGGGCCTGCCATCTGCAATATGGGCACTCCTATTTAGATTACCGTTCTTAGAAGTTGCCGGTGGTCCTGGTAACCTGGACAGCAACTGCGACAGCCAAACTCTGACGGAAAATCCTGGTGGTCAGGAGCGTCCTTGAAAAATCTCAACTATTTTGGTGGTGTAACTAATAAAAGTAAATATGGGCCTCTAACGCAATGTCTTTACGCTTGAAGCTAGTTACATTATTGGCACACATACGTTCACCTAAATCAGCCCTGGCGCTGCCGGCAGCAAGTTAATATCGAAGCGTGGCGCCCATACATATGTAATTTAGCAAACAAACTAACAACACCGAGCACTTACGTTGGTGAAATATTTCCAACGTGCGCAAATTTGGAGTTAGGTCCCGCCGTGTGATTTCTTTTGCTTGTGGCCTTATTCATATTCTGATGTGGTTAAGGGGTTAAAGGGATCCACAGAGTTTTAAAACAAGGTTTAGGCAGCTACAAGTTAACCACAAATTCAGGAACATGACTAACAACATCTCAACATTCTTAAAAACTGGAAGGCTTCCCATGACTGTGGAGGCTCTAATATCTCAAAAAAAATCAATCTAAAGTTTCAGAAAAAGGTTGTCGCTCCCAGAAAAGGCCAGATTCTTTTTATTATTATTTTATTACCACCATGTTTTCATGTCTCCCCCTAACTCGGGCCTTTGTCCTTCTTTGCCTCCTGGACCTTTGGATTTTGCTCTAAACCCCCCCCTGGCAATAGACCTGCTTCGCCAGATTATTATTGATTGTATTCCTGCTAAGAGGAAGGCTTAGTACGTCTGTAGTTAAGAAAATAGGCAGGGAAACCTCAGACTCCTTTCAAGTTCAAAGGTACAAAACCAATTTTCTGTATTTCATTTTATTTTCCCCTTCCGTATACATCATTCTACAACACTCCATGTATTATTCTGTCAAGCCTTCAATGGTCAACATAAAGATTCCATCTCGGTTACTACCGCGTTACACGATGACTCTTTGGAGCCCTATGTATATCTCTACGTACACACAGCACATAATACGTCTAAATGGGACACTCCATTTTAACGCATATGATAGTTGAGAAGTCACTTTCCATCGTGTCCCTCTACAAATGCATGGGGGGGGGATTATGTAGAATCCTACCATTTCTTTTGACCCTTTCCTGTTCATGTTACCTCCAGTCAGCTTCAGCGCTGGCTTGATAAATGCTGCGGGTGAGAGGTTTATTCCGATCCCTGCGCACATGAGCGGAAATCGCTCCACTTGATTTTAGCGGGAGCACTTTCCTGCCACTGACTGGCAGCTTCAAGCAACCAATCAGTGGTAAGAATCATTGGTCCACTGCAGCTTTGTATCTGAAGCTTTTACCTTAGGTAAGTGATATATATATATATATATATATATATATATATATATACAGTATTATTATTATAACAATAATATTATCAGTCGAGAAGGTAGGAAGACATTGAGCGAGAGAGTGTGAATGAGAGTGTGGGAGAGCATGAGAGTGAATTTATTCATCATTTAACATAATTGATGTGGGCGTGGCTTTAGTGGGCATGGTAGATATACATTTTTATATACAGTAGGTAAAAACCTATATATTTAATTTACTACCTCAACTTCCCTTTTAATGCTTTATGGAAAATCATATTTCAAAATATAAGTAAAAAACAGGAAAAATGAATACAAAATATACAACATACTAAACTGAAGACAAAAAAATTACACTTTTACAGGCGTTCTAACGGGATGTATTTACTTCTCATGTTATTCATATGATACCTACACGGTCTTCCTTTACAGAACTAACCAAAATTGTATTTCTGAAGAATCTAAAAAAAATGACATTTAAAGGAAAATTGATGGGCGTTGCGCTGTTTTATTCATTCATATTTTATTGCTAAGCTCTTTCCAGTGCTTTTGCCGTTTTAATATGCATAGCAACTCTTAGATATAAAAACAATTATAGGCTCTATAAAAATAGAAGGATATTCTGGTATCTTTAAAAACTGTAGCTTTTTTATTTTGCAAACCGCTTGATTTGAGTCAAATATTTTATTGATATACTTCTCTATATAGCTTATAAACAACAGAGGGCGCCTGCATACAGTTATAATACAGATTGATAAAAATATAGAAAAAGAAAATATTTTTGTAATATGAATCCTAATTCAGTGTCATCTGGTCTATGTCTCTATATGCAATTATTCTGTATGTTTTGTCATTTGTTTTAGAGAGTGGTGGATAAGTGGAACTGCCTCCCAGCACAGGTTGTAGTGGCTAATAGAGTGAGGGAATTTAAACATGCACGCACTAGGCAAATGGCTATGCTGAATGCAAAGGAAGATCTGAGGACTTTTAGTTAGGGCAAATGGGCAGTCTAGATGGGCCAAATGGTTCTAGAGCCAACATCTTTAATGTAACGGGTCTATTGGGCAGCAGCACAATACGGGGGGACCTGGTCACCCAAAAGGGCGATCTGCCCCTGGTTTTGTAGCTCAGTGGGACTGCTGCCCCATGGACCTCTTGCCCTAGCCACTATCAGGATCATAGGGGAAAATGGATACACATTTACACCACCATTTACGCAACTTGGCTTTTTTTTATTGCTTTAAGAGTGAGGTATGAAGTTTAACAGGTAAAACTTTAGAGTGACTTGTAGAATGTATTTATTCATTTTTATTTGTTTTTTTAAAAAATATGTTGCCATTGTTGTATGGAAACCAAATTGAACGAATGTTGTTTTAGAAGAAACAAAGTTATCTTTTTTACAGGGGCGGAAAAATAACCAGTCAGAGCAGTGCTACATTTTTTTTTTTAACCACACATGTTCCTTTAGAGAATAGACTGATACCACAGGAACAATAACAAATATGATAATTGATTTCATACAGCCTAATTCACACAGGAACTGGCACTCATATTTTGAAATATCAACTCATTTATGAAACGTCTCATCTGTTAAGATTTTATCTATTGTAATTGTCAACATACTTAGAACTGCTGAAGAGTTTTCCACTGTGACAACATTTTGGCTCTAAGCACCATCTCCGATGCCAATTGTGATCTTAGAAAACGAATCCTATGGATTTGGAGAATGAAAATGTAAAATGAGGTTAACAAAAGGGTCAGCTCAGATAATTTTTTCCTATGAGTTGGCTGTTGCAGTAACAACAGAAGTGCGCCGTAGGGTTAAACAAAGCAAAGGATAGCTTTCATTCATCAAAAGTTTGTCCAGGTGTAAAATGACATCACAGAGGAACTTTACTGCCACACCTCACCTGCATCTGTATGCACAAGAAAAAAACAGAAGAACAATTATAAGTAGGCATGCTCTGCTACCCCAGCTGCCTCAGATCGTGACTCCCGTCATACTTAGCAATCTAAAATCTTACTAAACAGGGTAATGGAAGATGAAACCGCAACCAACTGGATTGCCCAAGCTTATCCTTCTTTGCTACAATCAGAAAATATCTAGATCTACTCTGGAGGCTCCATGGTGTCTTCGGATCTCTGCATAGGAAGGGTTCTGGACCTACCAACTGTTGCCTGATAACAGAAATCCTACAAAGACCCTTTCCAAGTAGCTGGCTTCAGCTCTTCTTCTTTATCCTATGTGAAGAAGGAGCAGGCGAACTCATGTAGAATACGTCCAAGAAGTATGATTGACTCCTAATGCCTCAACAGTGGGGTTCCTTTACTGAACAATATATCTGAGACCTGACAATACCATATAAATGTAAGCCCTTTAATAGGACACATTTTAGTGACTTTCAGTCTTTTCAAACACATTCTGAATCCTCTGAATTACAAAAGCCGAAGGTTCTTATCAGCCAAGAGAACCAGCCAAGTTCTAGTTCTTTGTGGGCAAAACACAACTTTTCTTTAAGGAACCCATCATCCATTCATTGGACCTCTTCTTTATGAAAGGAATAACCAGTAAAACATATATATTTAATGCAAACTAGGACCTATGCTACGTGGAGCAATACAGTTGAATGTTGTGTTTGAAAGTAAATAGGATTACACAAATATAATAATAGCCCCCTTTAACTTGACAAAAGAAGTTCTATCCAAGAATTCACCTGCCTACATTGTCATTGACTAAAGTGTATTTGCTTTTACAGTAAAATGTCACCTACGTGTTAAATATCCCACGGTTTGAGTTACAATACTTTAATGAATGGCCTCACATTAACACGGATTAAAGAAGGGGTTACAGTACATTACGGCCTTAGTGCCTACAAAATAATATTAATAACAACTGTTTAGCTCATGCAAATAATTCAAGGCAGGGGAGTACCTTTAGATTTATTATATAATTCATGAATTATTATGATTCAATTATGCTTAATAGAAACATGTTTGTTGCGTACAATGGAGTAAGCAATTTCTCCGAACACAACAGTACTTACTTACTATACAAGTTACAAGTAGGTGACTGTTTTATGTATTTAAGCTTTCAACTACTTTTTTTTTCACCCCTTGAATCGCTTTATGATCTCATTATGTTTTTCTCTATGTCCTAACATTAAACAAATAAAGATTTTAAAAGCCAACCATGTGACGTAGATGGTGGTATGGATATATATATAGATGGGTAGATAGATAGATAGATAGATAGATAGATAGATAGATAGATAGATAGATAGATAGATAGATATATAGATAGATATTAAATGCGGTTAAAGATAAAATAATATATTCTTTATGTTAACTATATTGGAGTATTTTATATAAATACTTGGACATTTAGTTATGTTATTATATTTTCATTTCTCAATAAAAATTTGTATATATATCATATTTTGACCTATTTATTTGTTTCTTTCACAAGAAGTACTGATGTAGCCTTTTTTTCTGATGTAGTCTTTTTTAACAGCATGGGCACTTCACAATGAAACCCTGTTGTGAAAAAAAGTCCACTCTCCTCTCTCTTTTGCAGTATTATGGAAAGCTGGATAATGCTTAGTTAAGGTTTATGTCCTAAATCTCAAATGATTAAGAACTTAATAACGAGAGCCTAGCACATTTCTGTATACGTTTCCATAAACCATTAGGAATGTGCGTCTTATCAATTCATTAATCAAGGTTTGATTTAAAGGCATATCCAACCTTATTTTCAAACAAAGGAACCGGTTATTTCTAAACTCTGTTCCATGTAAGTGCTGTTCTGTTACCCACCTATCATATTCACGTTTAATAAACTCAAGAAAAAGGAGCTGATGGGTTCCACCAATGTGTTTTTCCTACTGGTTGGATGGTGGGCCCAGTAGGTCAACCTACTAGGCACCCAACGTCCATGGAGGTCTGTAAAACTGACCTGGGTGTCTTCTTCAGGAGGAAGAAGAGGATCTAGGCTCTTTATTTTGTTTGTGATAAGAACACCATGTAAACAAAAAAAAAAACATTAAGGTGTAAAATATTTGGAGTGTGCTGTTGCTTTAATACATATATTTAGTTGATGTCTTATTTAAAGTGTAAGGAAAGCTATGCCGTGTCCCGTCTCCCTGAAGACAATCATTGGCTAAGTGTGTTAGAATAATGACCACTTGGGACTAGTTTGATAAATTGCCAGTTTACAGATCTGTCATGCCACTTACTCCCCCTGAGAAATGCCGGAGTCTCTCCAAATAGCATATTACCAACCTGTAGGCGCAGCAATGATCAATCAAACTGATCAGATATGGCAAACATGGCAGCATATAAAGACGAGGTCCTGCAGTCTTTTGAGGTTAACATGACAAATGAACGAAAGGGGGGGGAAAGGCCACATTTAGAAGTGAAGCTGATAACACGTCTGACCTGCATAATCTCCTGCCTTGTTAACAAATCGCTCCATAAAGAACAGTAATTGCAAAGTGAGAGATTTTTTCCCCCCATTAATTCATGGTTTTTTTTATACTGTGAATTATTTAAAAAAATTGGTATTTTAGAAACTGGGAACTTTATAGCTGGAGGTACAGTGTTGGCGTTGCTCTGTATACCAAAGCAACTCATTTAAAAGTAAAATGTAACGCCTACTCTTGGTTAGACCAGCGGCTGGGTTCTTGAAAGTGGATTCATCACAAGAAATGATATGAATTGTTATTACGGTACTTCAGGTATTACATTATATATTATATATAATATATATATATTATATATATGGTGGCTATGGATTCTACAAAACTATATCAGAATTCTAGCCCTGGCTCTTGGTACAAAAACTGTGACCGTGAAATTCTAGGACAATGAACTACTGGCCCATTACTCTTTGCCTAAGTTAGAAACAGTGGATTTGACGGCAGATGAGAACCATTTGGCCCATCTAGTCTGGCCATTTTGTTTCTGATGCCAAAAGCTAAAACGTAACCAGTCGTTGGTCTCGTCTTAGATTCAGGAGCCATATGACGTTAAAATTCCTTTTGTACTTTTGGGGAAATTGTTTTATTTATGTCACATTTAGCGGGTTAAAGACTGGAGATCCGGCTAGTTTTAATTTGCCCTTTTCGTTTTTTTAATGTCTTTAGCAGTCATCACAACAGCACCCGAGGATCAGTCTTCTTCTCTTTCCAGAAGTGACAGCCATATTGTGTGTACCATTACAGTTGGTAACATTAATGTATATATCATGATTACTGAATGGCCCAGCACAGATGGCCCATAACACTAAATTTAAGATGTCCGTCCTCAAGCAATCTATTGTGTCCGCGTTTTCAATTGTGTCCTGGGGAACCCATTCATCCATCACCTTGTCCTTTCCACCAATCTGCGTTAATTCTATGACAATTGTGAAGGACCATAACGTGCAGGATACTAACCATTGATGATGTTTATGTGAACACTTCAAAGAATTAATGGAGAAAAATGGCTTGAACAAGACATTAATGTAATGATAAAAATGGTTAAATACCATGATTACCAATTAATAAAACATTAAAATAATATCTTTCCGGTTAAGCGATCTAAAACAATGTGTAAATGGTATGTTTCATTTAGATTTCGATTCTGCTTTCAAAGGAATATTCAAATTAAACTTTACACATTTAATATATTCTGTGCTGTATACGATTGGCTATATAACTAACATAGCTGGTTAAGAGTAACTCATTCACGTACATCAACAATATGGCTACCACCTCTGGGCTATCAAAATGCATAAAGCCTCCAAGTTGATAACTAAAATGTTTTAGATATTGATGTTTCTTCATTCAAAATAATAATAATAAAAAAAGCCTAATCTTCGTAAGAATTCACGAGGAAAAAAAAAACAAAAAAAAAACCCCACTAACATAGAACGGGTGGGGGAAGAAAAAAAAAAAAAAGCTTTTAATGGCCACTGAACTTACAGAATGTCAGTTTTAGTTACTTTGTGCAGATTTTAGTCTATAATAATCACGCAGCTTAGATAGAAGGCCTCTCGTTGGCAGTAACCTACATGACATGACTTCGAAGGCAGGTGTTACTGTAATTAGCTATTGTTTGACTATCAAAAGTCAGAGCTGATTAAAACCGCTAAGTACAAGTGCACTATTTTATTTCAAAGAATATTATGAATTGCACGCTGGGACCCTTTCACTCTGGACCTTCCTTCCGGAGTCTGCTAAGAGCCCATGCCAGCAGTAATCAAAACTAAAAATCTGCATAAACCTTCGGGGTTTTTAATTCAAGCAGAGTCCTTTCATTAGAAATATGTTACTTTATGAAATCTGGTCGCCAGCAAGGGGAGAAAAATGTGACTTCTTAAGAAAAGTGAATGGCATCTCTTTAGTGATTAACCCAAGATTAATGGAGGTTCCTACTGTTAGGTCTAAGTCCATTTTATTGCTAATTCATTTAGGTACCATTTCAGATGCACTTCACTAAAATCACCTGCTAAGAAGTCATGTTTTGGCAAGCAGGGATAGCCATTATGGTCAGATTCTAAATACATTTTTATTAACGGAACCTTTATAAGTGCGTCGTATTAGCCAGTCTTTCTAGGTCCTTTATATCATTTAATGTATTCAATTAGTTAAAAACGAGGCGCCTTCTGTATTAATATGACATTGTATCCAATTTATCTATGATATTTTTAAGCTAAAGATTGCTCCAAAATAAAAATAAAAAAATGAAAAAAAATGGAATAAATACCAAACGATAAGTCATTTTGTTTTTTAAAACAATTTTTTTTTTATATGTGATACATCTTGTGGAAAGGTTATCAAAACCTACTTGTTAAGGATCATGTTGAATAAAAATTACATTGCTTTATTTATTTTTTTTTTATATTTTCTAATGACCTACTCTGCCTTAATCAGGATTTAAATGATAACCATGCCAAACACACTTCTCTTGTCCATAGCAAAGGGACATATGTAGTCTATATTCCATCTTTTAATTTTTTTTTAAAATAAATAAGTCTAATTTTATTATTAAATAACACTTTTTGATTTCAAGACTAAGAATAATATTACCAAAGCAATTTTTCAAATGAACAAAATATTACCCAAATATAAAAAGTGGTGGTGATATTAATAGAATAACAATACTTTGATAAAGCTGTTGCTAACGACCCAAACAATCCAAACAATATACAAATGTAAGGGAGATATATATAGACAGAAGCCTGCTCTCTGTAGGGCTGTTTTATAAAAAATAAAAGATTAATATATTAAAAAAAAATCTTCCATGTGACCACAATTTGACCCTAAATTAGCCCTTTTTACAGGAAAATTATATCATAAAGGAGTGCTAAATGCCCAAATTTATTGAATTTATGAATTTAAGTTGAAGCTGTTAACGAAGGCATAGTACATTAGGTCCTACAGGATTCTAAGAGAGACAATAATCATACTAAACATAGGATGATATTATATACCCGGGGGGGATCTTATGAAAAGAGTTAATGGGCAATTTTAAAATAGGCATTATGCACAGGCTTAAATGGTCACTGTTATCCTGTATACAATCAGCTTTCTTTCATTGGTACACCACATTGACATAACTACCTCATCATATAAATTTATCTCATATTGCGTTTGATCCATTTAGGATTTTTCTCATTATAAAATGAGAATTTGAGATAAAAAAAAACCAAGATAGTAAATATTAAACATATTTACTTATCCTTTGTTGGCCAACACAAACCCATTGAGTTCTTATTGAACCCACCAGGTTAATTCTAATAGTAGCAGAGGTCAAATAGGGAGCCAGTGAGATGGCTTCGTAAAGTGGACAACCAGTAGAAGAAGTAGATAAACCTAATCTGTTATGTGTGATAAAGGCATTAAACATTCCATTAATTCATCCATCAACCAACTATTTCAACATAGTCTTTTCTTGTGTATTATAATTGTAATTCGGCCGATTTCAGTAGAGTTTTTTCGGTGTTTACCATATGATTTTACTATAACATTCAATGGCAAGCTCAGTATATGCCTCCATCTTTGGATTCCAAATCCCTCTGTCCTTTTTCCACCCGTAATATCACTCTTTTCTTAGACTGTAACTATGGCGCAACCTTATAGTCACCCTTGAAATCACCCTGTGAACTAAATGGGTGAGAAAAAGACTTTTTACTTTTGTTTTTCACCTTTTTTGTTAATCTCAAAAGACGACCAGTCAGAAAGGAAAAATTTAGCATTTGCTCCCTTCTTCAAAAGGAAAACTCACAGCCACTTACCACCCTTCCCCATATAATTGTGTTACATAATCCTTTACTGTTTTATTTCTCTTATCCATAGTCCACAAAATAAAAATTGCTATTTTTGTTATCGAACGAGTTCTTCTGCTTACGTATAATGTAACAATAACGTCAACTCAATTTTTAGTGTATAAAAAGCCCCCCCCAAAAAACAAACACGACAAAAAATATCCCAATCCTAATTATTCTACAAAGAATGGCTTTGATACAAAATGCGAATTAAAGATGGACGGATTCCTGAACCTTATTTATTCATTTCCCTCAAATATTATGAAACAACGTGTTTTCTGTCGCTATTGTTTGCTCATGTACACTCGTTCTCCCAAGATACCAGCCTATAATACCCTTGTCTGGCAATTCCCTTTAAATGCATGTGTTAATTATCTTGTCACTGCGGTAATTTCTCCCCGTAGTCTATTAATTAGAGGGTCACACATTAGGAGTGTGTTTATCCAACTGGCTTTCTTTTTTAATTATCCCAGCTACTTACAGCCTGACAGAGGCCATGTCATCGGTGTATATTTTGCGAGCAAGCAAACGTACCTAATGTAGAAAGCATTATCCCATCTTGTTACTTCGATATCTGCGCAAACGTTTCGCTGACACTGATTGTAGAGCAATTGAGGTATGAATCTGACATTGAAATGACTAGCTGTACCTCATTACATTTCTCTTCCTCTACGGGCTTTATGAATAACACCCACTTTTTTTTTTACATTCATTAAAGATCTGGCTATAAGGTAACTTGTGTTCTCGTATAAAAAGATGGTTTTAAGGTTCTGCAGTTTCTTAATACCGCCTGGGATTTTAGAAACGTAGAATTTGACGACAGATAAGAATTCGACGGCCCGTCTAGTCAACCCATTGTTCCTGTTGTAAAGAATCAGGTCCTTAATCGGTCATTGCGTCTTGTCTTAGGATTTGGGCAGCCATATGCCAATCCCAAGCGCGTTGTGAGGTTGGACAACAGTTGGCAATCAGTTGGCCAGATATTGCCATGGTTCAACTACCACCCTTGCCAGGATGTCTTTAAAGGAACCAAATCTCCTTGGAGTGACCTTGCTCAAAAACAACAAATAAAAACCCTGCCCCATAAAATCTCCCTGACTTTAATTTCCTTTTTTTCATTAAAGTAATGCAGATTTTGGGGATTGTCAGGAGATGACACTTTTACTGTAAAGTTTACATTTGTAAAGGTGCTGTAGGTTCACAGACTTGTTGAGACAGATTTGATAAAGGTGTCCTTTAATATTCCGTTTTAACGACTCCTTACGGTTCTTTTTTTGCATGGCAGATAACAAAAAAAACATGTAATTCACTTTTAGAAAGGACAGATAGTTTGTTAGTGAATAGTCTCCATTTATAATTAAAGTAAAGCAATTATTGATTCCAAATTTCACCATATTATGTTTCTAATAACGATATTAATTTAAAAGTGAATGGGTCTTGTGAGGGATACCGCAGTATTGTCCGACGCAAGATCACTAGCATCAGGTCTCTGTGAATCCATAACAAAATGGAGGATAATTAATTAGAACTCTCGGGGTAAGCATGATTGATATATACTATACAGAGGATTTCAGCACCTATTGTTTCTCTCTGAAGGATTACAAAGAGTTATTTAATAGTTCATTTGATCATACTCTGCTCGTGTTTCCCGGTCCAGCCTGTGCCAGGTTGCCCCAGAAGTCTCCTGGTAGTTTTAAGTCTCTTTAATGAAGATTAAGATGTCGTAAGAAGTCCAGCACTGTGCAAAATCCCAGTTTTATTAACTTCTCACCGTAGCTGAAAATAGGGACATTCTTTAATAAGGAATTATATAAATCAGGGAAAAAAAGAATATTCAAATATGTTTTTTTTTTGGATTATAAAAATTTAAAAAACACCAAATATGTTTTTAATGATAAAAGGATAGTACTGTGTGTGACACGGACAAAATTCTGCTGAATGCGTGTCTCTCGACTCCGGAAAGTTAAAGTCATAAATATTCATTTAAAGTAGCAGATCAATAAAAGCATTTTCTGTAAGTTCTTGGAATTGTAATAAATATACCCAGGAAGTCATTTCCCTCAAATATGGAAGAATAAATAAGGTGCTATGACAAGCAAGACCTACTTATTCTGTTGGGGAGGTTCAGAGAACTGTTAGTGAATAATCACGAACCATTACATGCAAAGGCATAGCATTTCCATTAATTGACAGTAAACCGTAGAGGATTCCAATTCTAGCATTCCTTATGTTCTCTAGATGACCGTTAAAGTGTTTCTTCAAAAACATTTCAATCTGCAGAATCTCTATACAGACCACCTACCTTCTGATATATATTTTGAGACCCGCTCTATTAATAACGTCTTAATAAGAAGACACAATGGTCCCTGTTTCTAGAAATACTAATGAAAAGTGTTAAATATGTAGCAATCGACACAACCATCTCCTTGGCTTCCACATTGATGGCTTCACAATTAGAATTTGTTCCTCAGAGCTTGTAGATATGGAGCTTGGTTGTCTAACTCTAAACTCAGGAAGATTTTATTACCTTTTTTTGTGCGATTTCTAGTTGGTAATGCCAACAGAGCCTCGGGTCTTTTCATTAACTCAATCGGACCTTAAGCTGTAATTAAAATATCTAGATTGTGCCGATAGACTCAGTCCGAGCTATTTACATTGGACTTTTGGGCTATCAATCTAACCTGTCACCGTACCCTTGTCGAACCATTCATCAGAGAGGTTAAATTAAGCACACCTAGTGCCGGAGTGTAAAAACAATTTCTAAATTCTATGAACTCCTCTCATGGTGGGGCGTTTAGGTCATGTGTTAAACCGTTGACCTATTAGAAGAAACCTGATGAAAGAATCTCAAGTGTTTGACCCTTTGGGTACCATTTGTGATTAAAACGAAGAAACATAGTTGCTATTTATGACATTCGCACGATTGTGTGTTTGATGGGGGGGACCAATAGAACCAAATACATCTCTAACACAATAGGAAATAAAGGGGTTAATTCTTCTTCTTTTTTTTCCCTTTGCGTTTCAACAATGAAAGCCGATAAGCACATAGAAACCCAGATGATAAATGTCTCAAGTTCAGTTATAGTTCAGTTTGATCTCCTTCTAAGAACATCCCTTCCCTTTGCTTTAATTCTGACATGATTATTAAACGTTTGCTTTGAAATTCAAGAATGAAATCAACATTTTCCTTTTGTTGACAGTCAGGAATCATTCAATGGAGTTTTAATGCGCAGGATTACTGCCCTAGTGTCATGATTACCAGCTTCTTAGGTGAAAGGCAACATGTCAGCACGCAGCTAAGCAAACAGAATAACAAGTCACAGTTTATATTTGTATGCTAGAGTTAAGGCTTAGCAAAATGTGTTGAAATCTCAACAGAAATGAATTTCCAGGCTGGATCTTTGCACTGCTCACCTCGGAGTCAGGTCAGGGTGTCATAAACCCAATATGGAATTGTTTTAAGCAGAAATGTATGTTCTATATTAGAATCGTTTTATGTTTTTTAACCCTTTCAGTGGCTTACTTGTCTGGCCCCCTTCTGTTCGAAGCATTGGTTACCGAAAAACACTAAAACACCAAAAAAAAATCTTGCAAAATTAATGTATTAGCCAATTTAAAATAGCATTTCAAATTTGTTTTCTTTTGACCGGATGTGCCAATTTACCAAACAATGCTCTTAATTCTGTATAAATATATATATATATATATATATATAAATATTGCAAAATCTCTAAAATTCTATCGTTTGCACTTAATTTAAAAAAAATGTTGTATCTGAAACAATAAATAATATATTTGTTGTTTTTTTTCTTTTTTAATTGGATGCATACTTCATTGTTGTTAAAGGAATAACTAAAGTAAAACATTCTTTATTCTAGCCCAGTATTGTTGACGGAAGACTTGTTTCGTTTATTCCTAGTGTTGTGAAATCAGCTTTATTAATTGTCCGGCTTATCAGTACGGGCAGCGTCTGAAAGCTTAGCTGTTTCCACCCGTAATGACAAATCGTGGAAGCCATGTGAGCAAGTAATCCAAAGAAAAGGCATTAACACTCCCAGACATGGGATCCGTCCAAAGCACTATAATGTGGTTCACACTCTCTTCACCTTTTAATAGTTAAATTATAAGGCAGAGGAACGACGAATGTTTTTTTCCACAACGTAAAAGTAAAGTGCAGAAGACTCTTGCCATTTTTTATGTGTTATTATGGCTTTCTCCGATGAGCAACTCATAATTGACTTGGATAAGACCCATTTGACCCATCTAATCTACCTGTTTTTCCTAAGACGCAGACCTTAATCAGTCCTTGGTCTAGTCTTAGTTTGAATTCCCTCGCTACATCAGCCTCTACCACTTCTGCAGGGAGGCTGCTCCACTTATCTAGTGATGCTCCCTTATATATGCTGCAGGGAGAGATACTGATGTTCTTCAAGTAAAAACCCTGCCAGATTGACAAGTCATTTCCGCAGGGTCATGGCACGTTGTCAGAGAAGCGCGGAATGCACGGCTATGTTATTAACATCAGGTCGTCTGATACATGATACTAGATTGTAACTTTTCTTTGGTTCTAATGAGGCTACTAAAGCATTCTCAAATGTTATGTAACAGCTCTCATATGGACATGTATATTATAGTTATGGATTTTTGTTTGGAAGGGGGGTCTTCATAGTTGTCTATAGCTGTTGGTCAATAGGAGACCTATAGGGATGATATCCTGTATTTTATTGGCAGTACCCGGTCGTATAAGTCTTCCTTAGCTCCATCTTATCTCACATCCTCACAAACGACTCCACAAAGGAAGTCGACAATCATTTTATGATGAAATATGTTAAACTTATTTTCTTCCAGTGCTTTGCACACACAACCAAGGTATCAATAGTATTAAAAAAAATGGCACAACAAACTAGCCGTTTTGGGTCAATCTGTTTGAAGAAGGTGGACTGATTTTGTTTCTGTTTTTAATGTTTTTAATGAGAGACATCCGTCAGACATTACAAGTATAAAGTTCACGTTTGCGTTGTTAGTTCCGAAGTCATACATCTTACATTTTTCTTCCTAGTTGTTCTGTTATCTTATCTTGAGTGATGTGTACTAGGCTTCTACAGGAAGGTGTTGTTGAAACAATAAAATATGCTGTAAGCTGATGGCTATCTATAAGTAATGAAGATTTGAGTACATAACATTTTGTATAAGAGGGCTAAGTTCCAGGTTGTTAAAAATATATATATTTTTTTATTTATTTGATCTTATATTGCTTATAAATGATGTCTTATTCTCCTTTATTATTTTATTTTGAATATATATATATATATATATATATATATATATATATATTTATTTATTTATTTATTTTTAAATTATTATTTATTTATTTATTTTCGTTAACATAATTCCAAACTCTTCTGAATCAGCTGCTAGGCAGTCGGTAATGTCGCAAACCATAGTGTCCTCTACTGAAGATATGTAGACACATTTCAAGACACAGAACAGTCTCATGTGGTTTCCATTGAGCATCTCCTCGTTTAACAAATGTGGCAAAATCGAGGCACCAAAAATTCTTTAAAAAAAACGATGAGGTTTCTTTGAGTGACAAATCCAGTTTTTTTTTTTTCTTGCGATTGGTTGACTTTGATAAATAACCCGTTAATGCTTAGAAGTCCTGTGCCTTTTTAGAATTAAAGGTCTAATTGGCTGCCTGTCTAATATTTCTCTCCCTCTGCTTCTTGTTTCTTCAAGCTGTGCTACACAATTTAATTAACTAAATATCGCACACACCTGAAGCTAACGGATTTTATTGAGGCTACCATCTGGTTTCTTTAATGCCTGTAATGTATTCAATAAATCCTGCCTCTAAAGTTATTTCAGAACCAAGGATCCCTCTCACTGAAGAGTAATCCATCTTTTTAACTAACCTTATATATATTCCGCAAAAAAAAAAAAAAAAGAACAATGTTATGGTAACACTATTGTCAACGGTCAAGGGATTATAAGAAGGAAATGACCAATTATAGTTCGGCGGTTCACACTTGTGGGTCACCCTTTGTTTTTTTTTAATCTTTGTAAAGAGGCATATAGCGTTCTAACCATTCATTGCTTTACACATAGGGATGGCGGAGTTAAGATACACAGCACTAACATACGGTAGAAGCGTTTGAGGAAAGGGTGAAGTCATTCTCGGTTTCAGTCAGCATGATTTAAAATGCCCTGGCATATAATACATTAAATATGTAACACATTTAGCACACTCCAACTCTATAATGTGCAGTTATTTTGTATTAAAAGTGATATATCATCAAGAACGACAGTGATTGTGCTATATAAATCAATAAATAATAATAATAATGTTCAACTTCACAGAGAAGGCCGTATATCACCAAGAAGCACAGGGATAGGGGCTGGATCCTATTAGATCGGTGATGGAATAGAAGAGAAACTGTAGGGCGTTCAGGTGGGATAGAAGGCCAGCAGTTTGGCGAGCCTCAACTATAATATCAATATGCATTTTAAAGACATTCCACCGCTTGTTAGTTAGCTTACAAAGATACCAATCACAATAATCATTGTCTATACCTAACATCCTTCTCAACTCACCTTGCTGCGGTGGATGAATAACTTATTTTGGTCTTACTGAATCGCAGTAGGTGACCAATCAAAGTAAAGACAAAGAAACATTTGGAGCATTTTAGCTACAGAGAATGATATCCTTACAGCTTTGCTTCTCCCTTTTTCCCCATTATTGCTGTTATTCAGAAGGGTTTTTGTTAATATAAAGTTTTGTTGGCTAGCCAGCAGCATTCAAGTTGTTGTAGCTTGGAGGACATCATTTGGAAGGTATGGTTGAAATTGCTCACTGATGCCTCCTGTGGCCGGATTCGGAACTGTAGCTTACAAAATAAAAATGATAATGATGATAATGATGAGACAAATGGGAAATGAACTGTATGCTAGATAGCTTTGTGTATCAAAGTCATAATGAAGACTTGCAAATAAAATAACCTCTAAGAATAGCTACAAAGCAAAGGTTTTCTTACAAAATCAGTCATGATTTTTTTTTAAATTAACCCCTGCAATCAAGGATATGAATCTATGTGCCTATTGTGTCCAATACATAATTTGCCACTGGTTGCCCTATAATATTCAACTAACCAATAAACCCCCTAGAGATGTCATAGGAAACATGTATGAAGCTCGACCTTGTCCTTTGTGAGATGTAAAAGGTATATGTGTGAAACCGTCCCATTAATTTACTTTATTTTTGTTACTCAAATTTTGTTGATAAACCCAACACAGTGTATCAAACCCTGACAAAAGACAGGATAAGGCAGATGGGATCACTAACACATGAGGAGTGCTGCGGGACAAGAGTGTTAACAGAGGAAAAATGAGCATCCCAGAGGCGGCCATCCCCAAATTGGTGATGTTTTGTCTGCTTTCATGATTTAAGGTTTGTCAGGAGATGTCAGAAAGGCTAGGAGGCCAAGGACTTCCTGATGACTGAGAGTTTTCTTTCACACGACCTTCCTGCCGCTGATTTTGGTCTGACAGGGCCTGGCTGGCAGCAGATTCACATGGGTCTCTTGGGCATTCTGGCATGTTCAAAATAACTGGAGGCAGCACTACCTTTTAATCATCTCCATGATAAACTCCACAAGTGATTAGTCATTCAGACAGATCTGATTCTAGAACTCTCAGTTTAACTCTGTCATTTCCAGCACGCAGTGTGCCAAATGTCAGTCCCTTGCTAAGTAACTATATATATAGAGAGAGAGAGAGAGAGAGAGAGAGATTATGGGTAAACTTTAAACATGTGTTGCAAAACTTATGTTACATATCATTGATAGCAGCAAAATTTCACTATATAATAAGCAAAAGTTTTGGAAAATAATTTTGTCATCATTTTAAGTAACTCCCTGCGCTAACCAATCCTCATGAATTATTTTCTATAAAACATCATGGCAGAAAATGTGTATTAACTTGGATATTTTATTATATAAGTTAATGTTCAGGCAGGGGAGGATTGTTTGTACTGCTCAGCCTGCTCAGCCTTCCATGTCTCTTGGAGTCTAGGTTCGCCTATGGCTAGACCCGCCTCCTTAGCTTGGACACACCCCCTTGTTGCCTCCTATAAAGAGAAGGAGAGCTCGTGGTTTGGTTGCTCGTCCTGAGAACTTCTTAGGTATGGTCGTAGGAGAAAATAAGAACTCCTAGACTTGTACCTCTAAATGAAGTCTAACGGTGATGTACAAAAATATCATAATTTGCGATATCATCACAATGCGTCGCCAGCCCGTACATGTATGGGCTTTGTCGTGAGGGGGTTAAATTATCTCCAGTAGGCTCTTCTGTTTTGCCACAATTTGAGATCCCAGGTCAACAGTTTGTGCCAGTCCTGTGTCTTCTGCTATTTCATGCCACCCGAAGGGGGACATTAATGTTAGCCTTCGCAAGAGAATAACTGCATTCCAGCAGTAAAAGGGAAGAAAGTCCCCAAATAAGCATAAAAGGATAATGAAAGCCAAAACATAATATTTACGAAAATCTATTTCAGCAGTGGTTTTTGATAAGACGTTCCTTGTACAGATTAGCACCTTTCCAGTTACATTCCGGATTTTGTTTGCTTCGTTTCAGCAAAACTGCGGATGCAAACTAGTACTTAGTTTCCATGGAAACCTAAGCTGACCTCAACCTTATTGTTCTCAAGAGGCAGCTGACTTTACTATATGTTCATTCACTGAATTAATGGACTGCTGGTTCTTTTATGAGTGGCCTCCTAACAATGGAAATTGACTCATGTTGTAAAAAAATGACTTCTTAGTCAAATAAACCCCCTTCTCTTTCTTGCTTCTTTTGTGACACACTTATTAGAATAAGATAATGCTTTCTAGCAATTTCGGTAATCACATATGTATAAATAATACATGTCGAATCAACGTGCAGATATCATTTCAGTTTCCCCCCAACTTAGTACATAATGGTTAGTAAAGGTTGGCATCGTGCATAGAGGATGCATGTTTCTTTTTTGAGAGCCAACGTGAACCATCTGGATGCATCCATGCTAGTTTGGAAATAGTAGCGGGAAATGTAGAATCAGCGGGCGCGCTTAATTCTGGTTTTAAAAAAACTCTTGAGACAGATTAACAAGTTGCCAGCTAATGGCTTACTCAGACTCACATTCTTCCTTCATACAGTTTTTGAATAAGGCTCCCTTAAGAACCCCTAATGATTTGTTTTTCTTTTTTTCATGGTGCTTTTTTCGACAATTAATTGGGAATAAGAGGTCCTACCTCTGCTAAGACTGCCGAATGTCCTATGACGGCACATTCGTATGGATTAATATTCATATATATGATAAATGTCCAGTGGGCCGCTGGTCGACATCACTCCATGCTGCACCGGCAGATCGGGTGCTGCAGTGCGCGTCCACCGGCTGGATAAGCCTAGCCGCAGGCTACGTGACCACAAAAACGAAAAGCGCGACCTGTAATATCCAGCTGACGGCTCTGCTTACATCATTGTCAGCCACTGGCCTTAAAGTGCCAGGAGGTCCTTATCGTCCCCCAGCCCAGCCTTGTATGGCCGAACATCATATATCTATTCGTTTTTACATATTTTGTATGGCTGAGGTTTTGTACATTGATGCTAGACTATTATTTCTAATGTGATGTAAGGGCCCATCTTAATGTTTATGCCTGTTTAAAATAATTTGCTCTTAAAGTATACTTGGACAAGATAATTGTTAAATTAAAGAAATTAAGTAATATAAAATGTGTCCTATCTTATTGCATGTGTCGAAAGCTCTTTTAACTACAGTCATATCTCTGAATACCCTTTTCGGTTATTGGTAGCCCCTTGGAATTTGGTAATTGTGTCTTAGATATGAAGTTACTTCCAACAACTCACCAAGGTTATGTGTAATCCGATCGAGCCAGTGTAAGATGTTTTGACTTTTATTAAAGCTGTTGTCACTTAAAACAACGTTGCTGTTTTATTTTAATTAATGCTGCATGGACAATTTTGTTTCCTGGTGAAATAACTGCATCTCTCTAGCTTCATTTTTTTTTTATTATTATTTTACTTTTCTTTATTTCAAATGCAAAGAAATACAAAGAAAAAAAAAAGCTTTAAAAAAAATATATATTTTTTAAAAAAATTTAGATACGTTTTGAAAAAATTTTTAAAAATATTTGTTATTTGCCAAAAAATCCCTGCTTTTCCAAAATGCTTTAAAAATACAAAAAAATAGTCAATCCAAGTGTTTAAATGTGCGGATAGGTCCTCTGTAGGCCTCAGGCTGTGTGGCCCACTAATTGCTCTACAAAAGACAGTTAACAGTCCCCTGCTACTCTCTAACTAACTTCCTTTCTTCTTATTGAAGTCTAGGCTGTGTCTGATCTGGGTCATAATTCATCAACCACGTAGAATCCCATAGGGACAGACCAAGGAGACCTCTTCTCATTCCATGTTCCCTCAGGCCATTGCTGATGGCCCATATTAATAGGAAACCGAGCCCAGTTGCTCAGTGCTGAGCGTGGTTATCACATACAAGTAATCATTTCAGAAATTATCATAATTATCAATCAATCATCTTATTACAAACATTGTACTAGGGAGGTATCAGATGGTCGTTCCAATGACAAAGTATTACATATCTAATTTTAAGTGACAAGATATTAATAGTTTCGACAATGCATGCTTGAATGAAACACAAACATTATTATCTCGTGCTCTTTGAATACGAGAGGCACAGCATTAAAATTACATTTATAATCTTGTGAATCACAGAAAGAAGGATACATAATTAAAACCATTTATTTCAGCGGCGGGGGGGGAATTTTTTTAAAATAAACAAAAAAACAGTAGGAAAATATAATTTATTTTATATGTAACGTGTGTAATAAAATATAATGTATCCCCTTTATGGAGGATACGACTCTAAATTTGATTTATTGACATTTTTAGTAAACTTAATTTAATTAAGATCAATAAATTGCCCGATATCAAAATGCTTAAGTAAAAATGTATCCTTGTTTTGAAAAATCGTGTTTTTAAAGCCTTTTCACTTAAATCTTGTTTTGGATGTTGTTTAAGGGTAGAGAATTTGAAAATAAGAGGTCAAAATCCTTCTTTTTTTTTTTTTATACCAGAAGATTTAACCTAACTGATTTGATCTATTGTTGTTGAAGGATAAATTCTGCTCCCTGGTATGTCGAAAAATAATTGTAAAGCTTTTGGAAAATGTCTATCCTATTGGATTTTGATAAGAAGGCTATTGAGGTTTAATAATATCTTCTATCCATTTCCAGTCAGCCCTTAACATGTCTCCTTATGTGTCCCCAAAGCCTCTTCAAGACTGCCTTTTCATTATAAGTCTCTCAGCTGCCTCTCAAGAGAGACTGGGCTCCCGACAAGAGTGATAGATAGATAGATAACTCTATAGATTATCTCCCACAGATGTTTTCTCTCCAGTAGCCTTTAGGCTATTCCTTCTAAGTAAACAGAGACTAAATAGAGATTCTACTGAACAGAGAAGTCTCCAAGGGCCAATGTCACCAGAGTCAGAGAAATAGCACATTTTAAGAAGGTTGGAGGACTACAGGGCCATTCTTTTACTCCAAGTCTGAATCAAAAACATTTACGCAAACAGCTGTTAAGAAAAAAAAAACAACAAAAAAAAAAGATAAAAAAAAAATAGCAATTTCAAAGGCACTTCTAGCAAAATATCCAAGTATCTTAAATTTCTATTTATATAAATATAAAAAAAGAGAGAGAGATATGCTTTTTTTAAGGTTTATTTCAGAATTTACAAAATAAAAAAAATATATTTGGAATCTCTAAAGTGGAGCGTGAATAATAGTACAAACGACTGATCTTTTTAACTGTTTGAGAACCAGGAGTTAATAGGGATATTGTGACTGTTATGAGAATGACAAAACAAAACAAAAAAAAACGTATGACCCGCTGTAGTTAAATAAACAGCGTAAAACATAAGTTTGCTTTGACAGCGTACAAGATGTGCCTTTAGCAACCACCTAAATTCTGTGTATTCCTACATAATTACAATACTTAACTCTGTGCAAAAGTCTTTTGGCATGCTGGAGACATAATTGTTACCAGGCTTTCAAAATGGCAATTTAAAATGGATGATTGAAAATGGATGACCTGCGTCTTATTCCTGTCACTGTTTTGAGCCACACACAAAGGCTGGTATTTGGTTAACCCGATCAGCGCCAGAAAGGTGGCCAATGCGTTGCAGCAGAACAATGGAATATAAGGAGTTAAACACAAGAATTGTGACCTGGTCAATTGTCTTTCTACATCACTGATCGCATGCGGCAACAACTGGTTAGTTACCAAGCTCTTACTGAAAACATTTTTTTGAGGCAAAACTCTTCATTCCCGATTTTTTTTTACAGTGGAACTTAAGGAGCACAAAAACATGAATGACTCCCCTAATGTTACCACTTCATGTACCAGAAAGATGTACTCACTGATACAGCAACTTGTTATAAAGTACCTTAACCCTTTAAATAACTTCATAAGGCAAATGAATGTTGCCAAATTGGTCCAAGTGAATATGGAATCTTTGATTGAAGTTTATTGTGTTAACAAACAAAAGATGGATAGTCCGTACGCATTCAGGACCTCTTCTTCGTCTGAAGATGACACCTGTGATTCTTTATCCTTTTTTTACTGGCTCCTGCTTTTTTGCCGTGTGACAATTAAGCAGTATGAACGAGGAAACCATGTAAATGATTACAAGACTATTTACGAGAAGGGTTTGGTCAACAAAGTGTAATAGGAGGTAGGACAGCAGCTTTAATGGTGTCTTAAAATGGAAAAGGTATTAATGGTAAAGGAAAAGTAGTTATGAGGTAGATAAGATGATAATCTCTCAATAGTTCTTGTCCAGTGTCAGCACTTAGGAAGGTTTCACATTCTGTAGAAATGACCTCGGACATGGGCTTATTCAGATCTTGGGGGGGGGGAAGCTTCTAACTCTGGTAAAGGGTTAATAACGGCACTTTAACTTAAAATAGGGGAGTTAGTGCTTTTGGAGGCCTTTAAAACCCACAGATCCTGAACTTTCTGCCCTAAGAGTAGACTTGAACTCTTTACCTTATTGGTACGACCTTCTTAACCTTCCCCCTTTAAAACCTACTGCCCATCCATAAATGATCTTGTCACCTCATAAAGTCGAGGGGTTCTGCTAGAGCTCTGCTTTAATGGAAACTAAATTCTAGACTACATTCCCATAGTAGATTCTTCCATGATTTTATATTTCACTATAGTACAAATGAAGATACAATTCAGGAGCCAAATGCCTATCCCAAGCATGTTTACATTTCCTCACTGTCTTAGCCTCTACCACTTCTGCTGAGAGACTGTTCCACTTATCTACGACTACCTTTATTGCATCATATATATATCATATTCTTCTGCTTATATAAAAATAATTACTATTTCTTTACTACACACATGACGCAATAAATGAGGGAGTGTTATGTTGATTGAATGGATGAGTGAATTGTAACGCTTGCAGCCCTGTGATTAGAGGGTTATATGATAATAAGGATTTCTTGTTCTGCCACCTTACAAACGTGTCTGCAGAGCACAAAAAGATCCCACAGAGTCATGGACAACACAGCGTGAATTATGGCAGGACGCAAGGTAAAAAGTTCATCCCCATACACTCCGGTTCTTTCTGAAGGTCAGGAGATGGTCACACCATGGACACAAAACTTTTCAAGGCTTGGATGTCTCTTTCGAGTACAGCGTTATCCCCGTAATACAGAATATCTTCCCCATGTTATTATTATTATTATTATTATTATATATATATCGCAAACAATTTACGCAGCGCTTCTTACAATACATACATTCAAAGGGACTGACAAAACTAGAAGCGACGGACTAAGACGGACCGATACATTAGGTAACCATGTAAAAAGAGCTGGAATTTTTTTGGGGGGGGGGAATTAAAACCGCAAATTCACATGTCTAAGCATTTCTAGCAATTTATTTACTGTTTTATTTGTGCGTTTTTCATAAACCAGGGAAAACAGGGCAATAAACACTGAACAAACTCAAATAAAGTTAGAATGTACGTGGTTTATGTTTCATTACGGTAAGAACCGAAGTCTATCATGAGTACGTTGGGAGGCATCAATCTGTACTCATTTAATGGATGATGATTTACCGTCGAATCCTAAATGTATTTTAAATATGGTAAAGTCCCACTTCACTAGCACTCAGCATCTGCCAAATGAGGTCATTTCAAAAATATTTACATTCATGCAACGTGCGGCCTGAGAACTCTGAATTGAGATAGTTTGTGCTGGATTCTGAGACGTCTGAGGAGGCCAATAGGGACGTTTTTCGGTCATTAATACACACTTGGTTCAATGCAAACATTCGACGAGCCGGTCCACACCATGACCTTATCCAGCACTATTGAAAAGAATTCTAATAGACACTGTGATAAAATCCCAAACCCCTGCCCACTCTTCTCAACCGGAAAGGGTTAAAGTGATAACGCGTAAATAGAACTTTTAAACATATATATGATAGAATTGTATCGTAATAATCTGTTCTGAATAGTATAATCCATCCCAATTCGATCACATTTGTTTGTATAAGAAATTGGGGTGCTTCATACCTTTTAGGAAATTTTAGGGGTTAAATTATGTATGCATTAATGTTTGTTAACCGTTTATGGAAGGTGCCACGTTATTGGGGTTAGATTTTGCCAAATTACAGAACATCAGTATCCTACCTTTCTAAGACAGACATCTTGCGACGTCACCTCTGAATCAGGAAGAATTTGCTGTAGATAAAAAAAGAGAAGAACGTCAGAATTCAGGACAAAATCAGTGTTTATAAATTACTAAATCTTTTATATTTACTACAGCAAAACTCAATTTTTTGGATACAAGAAAATGTTAATCACGTAAATTACATAGAAACATAGAATCTGATGGTAGAGAAGACCCGAAGAATCAGACCTTAATCAGTCCTTGGTCTTAGATTCATGCCTATCCCATGCATGTTTCAATTATTTCATTGTATTAGTATCTACCACCTCTGCTGGGAGGCAGTTCCATTTATCTTATCTGCCAGACTCTCAGCAAAGTAAAACTTCTTTACCTTTTAGATTACGGCCACTTGATCTAACATCTCCCTCCTGTACTTAGTTAAATACAGTTGGATATTTAAATATTTTGATCACATCTCTTCTCTCTCTTCTTTAATTTATTTTATTTAAAACATTAAAAAAAAAATAAGCTAACCTAACACTTACAAAAATATAAAATAATAATAAATGACATTGGTTGATTTTGAAAGTCCCTTTACAGTCGTGCCAAATAATAATTAAATGACTTTTATATTGTATAAGTTATGAAAGGGTTAACACACGGGTTTATCAGTATTATTTCATCTGCGAGACTCCATACATTGATCTGTGTGTTCGTGATTTATTACTTCCCTAATGGCTGTATTGATTTGGCCTATGTATTTCAATAGATACACCGTTGTTCAATATACCCTAATGTTTATGAACAAAATTCAATATACACCATTATTGAAATATAAGGTGGACTTGTTTTCGGGACTGTTGGTAACTATGGTAATCTAAACGGTAAAATGGTCCAACCTGCCAGGTTCTGAAAACTGTAATAATATATAGACACGTAGATGGTTAAAGTCCTTGGTCTCATGTTTGATTCAGGGGCCATATGTCCACCCCATGCATGTTTAATTCCCCTTGCTGTGTTAAACTCTACCACTTCTGCTGGGAGGCCGTTCCACCTATCCACCACCCTCTAAAAAAAGGTCATGTGAAGTAGTGTTTAAAAACAGGTATAGCCTTATATATATGGTACAAAATATAGGCCAGTAAACATTAATTTATACAAAACAAAGAGTCTTGTGCCCGATAGCGCATATAGACCTGGATATCCTTCTCCTTAGACTATAAAGGAATCTTTTGGAATTAACCCCTTAATGACAAAGCCCGTACATGTACGGGCTCAAAATGCATTGTTTTCAATGGGTTTAGGGACCGCCCACTGTCCTTAAGGGGTTAAGATACCAACATGAACGAATGGAAAAGAGAGCCGTAAAGAAGCTGTCGATATGACAGTCAGACCATGTGATTCATATAGAAAGACAGTTTACACGCTAGCATTCTTTCCCTGTAGTGGAGGCTGAATTTGATTACATTACAGAGACAGATCACAACCGTTCTATTTAAATGGAAATATTATCCTTTGGCTTCACCAGTCTAGATAAACTGTCACTGAGAAAAAGAACTGTGATATAATGGGGTTTGATGTGCACTTAGCGTGGCATCAATTTTTTGGGGGCCGCAAGTAAAAAAAAAAAAATAAACTCTTCTGCTTTCTCTTTATTTCAAAGCCACTGAAAAAGCTTTTATACAGTTTACATAACGTTAGCACACATTTCTAAACACTTCAAATCATATACATTGTTTGTCTGTTTCATATGTTTTAAGTTACCCTCAAGTATACGTATATGTGCGTAAATTCCAATCCCGTTATGTTTCCCCCCCCCCATTCTCCATGATTTTAAAATTCAAAATTTTCCAATTTCTTAAGGAGCTGGTTAAGAAATTAGATACAGTGATACAATATTTGTGGCATGGACAGGTGGCCTTATGGCTGGATAACAGGAATTGTAGTCAACAAGATGGAATGCTTACAGATACTACCCTCAGTTAGCACAAAAAGAACAATTCCAGTCTTTAATGTAAAACTTTCCATTTTCTAAACAAACTTAATAAGTTTTATATCCTTTCAAGATAATGTTTTCGAAGTACTTTGGAAACATAGAATTGGAAGGCAGATAAGAACCATTTGGTCCATCTAGTCTGCCCGTTGTTCCTGATGTAAGGATCAGTCCTTAGATTCAGGAGCCATATGCCCTACCCCATGCATGCTTAAATTCCCTTAGTCGCATATGGCTAACCTGACCATAACACAAGACCAAGGACCAAGAAAATCTGGGCAGACCAGATGGATCGAAACTAAACGTTTAAACTAAAAAGGAACTACGGCCAACTTGGAGTCTTCCCAAGCTTAGATTCCAATGGGATACGACTTAGCCCAGGTGTCCATGGACCTTGTCAACTTAAGTTGGCCATTTTGACCTGAGTGGGCTTTTAAGTAAATACCCAAGGGATTGGTTTCTTACTCAACTATTACCATGCCCAGTCCATCAAGCAAGACATTTGATAAACCTGTATTTCTTCCGTGTCCTCTTTTTTCCCGATTTATAACTCAAATAAACATATTTTTTATTTTTTTTTTACATAAAAATGATAATTTTCGCTAGGATACAGTCAGCGTAAAATATGTGCAGGAATAAGTATATCCGCATGCACACTTAGGCGTGTACGCATGTGCTTGTGTGTCACTGTCCAGGCTGCTTCAAGACAACGTCATTAACACCAGGTGTGTGTACTTTGCGCTATATAAGAAATTGTTATTTTTTAAGCAAAATCTTTCTTTGCAGGTCGTAATCTTTTAATCACCTGATAAATCCCAGCCACCAGCATCACAAGGATAAAGGAGGAAACAATTATTACCACTGCCAAGATGGATGAATCTCTCTCTCCACCTTTAGTAAATATTAACCCTGCATTTGTATAGAATCTCCCTTGCAAAAGGTTGACCACAAAAAAATTAACCATTTAAATGCCAGACAGAGGAGTCATATATATATATATATATATTCGTATTTGTAAATGTACTTTTAAATGATGTAAACTCTATTTATTAGAGTAAATCTGTATATATAATGTTTAATCCGCTATCTCTCAGGAGTGTTTTTGACATAGAAGCAAAAAACATTTAACTCTTTCAACGGAAAAGCAAAAATCTTCCGCCCGCTTAATTCTAATACAGTGCAAAATGTTATGAATAATTTGGGGTAATTTGGGGTAAAAAAAATGACAATAAATTTAATATCTAGAATTTAATATCTGTAATGATTGTTAAAGAATTTTTTCTTCTATAATAAAAAAGAAATTAAAAAAAAAATCTAGAAGAAGGCAGGTACTATCTAGAAAGGTTTGGTGTGCCAGGTGTATGTCTATATTGTGATATTTGGAATTGTCTAAATAGACATTTTGTTTTCTTGTCCCCTAGAATACCCCATATTCATTCACGGTATTGTATCTTTCACCAGTAAACAATTTTACCAATTAACGCATTTGGTAGAGGCATAAATAGAGGCAATTCCCAAACTTGATGTTCAAGAGAGAATAATTGTAACCCTTAATGATAGAGAAAGCTGGCATCTTATTCTTTGATATCTAGCTGGCTGAACACTTTCTCTAATTCACAGTCTAATTCGTGGGTTTCCCATTTATCTCAAAGAATAGGAGCTCATCTGGGAGCCCTTCGTTTGACCTCTTTTTCCGCATCCAGTTTATGCTGGGCAAGTTGTAGCGTTTAGACAAGAAAAGACCTTGCTGTCTGTCCCATTCACTGACTGCCATTGAAAACGCATCGCTTTTCTCCAAGGTTGGATCCTTGCGGAGATCCTCATTGTTCTTCGCTACAAAATATAGCTGAGGCCCTTCTGGTAGACTCATTGAAAAGTGAAAGTGCTTTACCTACCCGCGTATCTTCACAGCGGATTAACATATTAATTGTTTCATTTCTTCTGTCAGGTGTCAGAGACAATCTCTGAGGCAGTTCAAACAGTCCCTCTGTCTGAAACCTCCCTCACTGTTTCATGCCGTGTTCTTTCACGTTTAGATAAAACATAATGGAACATTATTTCTATAAAGGAATGCATTTATACCTAAAGAAAGGGCCTCTAAACTATTTGAGGGTTTGTTACCCCACATCGTGTTTTATGGATGTGTTGGTCCGCTAAGTATTATAACCAATAAGAAGAACACATACAATGGAGTCAACCAGTCCGGCAAAAAGAACCCCCCCCCCCCAAAGATGCAGAAAACTATTAATAAAAAAATGTCCACATTTGTTGTTAAAAAAAGGCACAAAAAATGTATATTGTCTCTAAAGTTCCCTTGTCTCCTTATACCACCACGGGGTTAGGGTAGGTAGGCATTTAGTGCCCCCACACTACATAGTTTTGTGCCCCTCCATAAATATGTGCTTGTGCTATAACTGTACCACTAAGCTATGGATACTCTATCCACCCTTTCTTTTTCGGATACCAGAAGACTTGGGTTAAGATCAATAGGCAATTGCCCTAACTTCTTCTGGGATACTTAAACTATGTCTATATTTGTTAACCGTCGGCATCTTTAATGTTTAATGGTGTATAACACTTTGCACCGCTTAACCGTATTAAGAAGGTAGGCTTCAATGCACAAGTGACGTTTAAAAAGAACTCAAAGATAAAAACCACAGTATGGCATTAAAATAAATCATATACACAAGGAATTCCCTCCTTCTCTAATCCTTAAAGGAGATATGCAAATACAGCCCGGTAGGTATTATCTTTTTCCACCTCACTGTATAAAGGTGCACTTTTCACCTAAAACTTCTGACATTCATTATCCCCCTGTGATTAATGGCAACTTTTCTCTCCAGAGTTTTTTCTTCTTATATCTACACGTTCAAATAGATACATGTCACGTTCTTCACTGTGTTTTGTTTGTTCTTTAAGATATTTCCCACCAGACATACAGATAGTTGAAATGAGATTAGTCAGATGTATTAACTCTTTCTTCTACCGCCGTCACAATTTAACTCTGAATTGCCTATTTTTATTAAACAGACTTGGTACAAGATGATCTACCCAAGTATACAAAGCTAAGTTCATGTACAGAACATAAATCCTGATCATAAGACTTCAGGTTGAAGGACAGTGTTGAAACACAGTTTAGCATCTAGCCTTCACCGAAGGAAAGTGGGTCATGTTTTCAAGACTCCCATGCCAATGTTATACATTTTTGAACGAAAATATCCCAGAGTGCTTGTACACAATGTCCATGTCTCAACGACCTGCAGAACTGTTCTTCAATCCAACCTAAAAAGGTTGCGTTGATGACATTCCATGCTCTAAAGACTCTAAAGCCTACTCTAGTAGGATGGACGATCATGGGCAAGTAGCGGTGAACTCTCTAGTGCCAACTTCTACCATTGGGTTTGGTGCAGAAGGACCAATGGCATTCTTTCTAGGACACGTGATCCCTTTGATGACCGATCGCATACACTGATGCCACCCAGGTGACATGCTTTAGTGGTAATAAGTACCTTAAGGCACAAATGGGGGTTAATTGTAGACATGATCACCATTATGGCAGCTCCAAGCTTCCTCTTTGTGCCCGTTTAGCTGCATGGATGATACCAGGATGGTGTGGCTAGTGCTAACCTACCCATCATCTACTCAAAGATAATCTGTTAGGAGTTTGACCAAGACAAGCAAGAGGTTTTGTTAAAGATGGGAAATGCTAACCGATGATATTCTTTTGGCTGTTGTCAACATGTATCTCCTTACATGTTGTTATTTATTTTAGAGTAATCCCAATGTTGGTTAAAAACCAACTAACCAAAGAATGCCACAAACATCCGAATCTGACAAGGATATTAACCACACAACGTAAGCGAAATTCCACCTTAAACAGCCTGCAGAATTTCTTCAGTTCGATTCCCTGCCCCTCCAACGTCAAACTGTCATATTGTAAGACCCTGGTGGGAATAAGTGGTCAGACAGTAAAGATCCAACTGAGACATCTTGCAAGCAGCGTCCTTGCGTATGGCTGTTAAGAAGGAGAGCGTGTTTGACCGCTAGGTCACTCGTCTATCATTATCAGGTAGGGCATCTGAAAAGCACCTTTAAAACTGCATACAAATCACAAGTCTTCCTCCCCATTTTTAACGTTTGTTATAGAAATACCTTTTGGGAAAAAAAAAGATTTAAATGGCTTCCCTAATGAGTCCAGAACCAGCTTTAATATCCTGCTCTGGCGGTTTAAAACTGATTTTCCTAAATTGACAGGAAATTAAGTGGAGATGTTTGAGGAGAATGTTATGCGAGGCCAAGCTATTAGATAACGTAATGAGGATAGCTAAAGATATAACTCAAAGTCTAAGAACTGCGGAGATATAATTGAAATGCGCATAATCTCCTCAAAATAGGAATTACATTTTTATAAATTATTTGAAATCTGGTTTTTGTGGTATTGCGCATTTAAAGCTTTAAAACCGACTGCACAGGCGCTGCATTTTCGTTTCTATGCCATAAGACATTTCCTTTTAATGTCTACGGGGTCACAATAGCCATCACCGGGACCGGACAAAATAAGTAACACTGTCGATATTCTCGTAATCTTCATGAGAAGGTCCTCATCTGTGCTGTCACGTTAGCAATTTACACGGTTTCTTATTTTTTATGTATAACCATAAAAAAAAGTTCCGGATATTTGGCATACTGCTATTGTAATCAACCTGAAATCATTGGACTATAAACATTGTGAATCTTTACAACTCTTCCGAGTGGTGTATGTATGTGACGCATTGCCCTAGACCAGGGGTAGGCAATCATCGGCTCTCCTGATGTTGTGGACTACATCTCCCATAATGCTCTTACAGTCATAATGCTGGCAAAGCATCAAGGGAAATGTAGTTCACAACATCTGGAAAGCCGAAGATTGCCTACCCCTGCCCTAGACCAGGGGCATCACTAGAAACCACAGGGCCCTGGTGCGAAAATTGCACGGGGTGCCTCAACAGCTTGTCTGTGCCATCATTGCCCCCAAACAACTTCTATGTCCCTTACCTGCTGGGGAGCCTAATCTGCCCCGGTAATGCACCATAGATTCTAACTCCCTCTTGGACCTACTGCCCTAGGCCTAAACTCGGTCATTGTAAGATACTGCTGATCATATTAGGCACATTATAAAATGTCTAATATATGAAGTGAAAAGAAGTGGAAAGGCCATATTTACACACAAAAGAAATGATTTGTTTTATTTTATCCACAAAGGAAATGTAGAAATCCGTTGTTATCTTGTGCTGCACACCCCAACTTACCGAACATATTATTTAATAACCTCCTTTTCGCACTGTATTGGATTAAACAAATGATTATCACTTGTTTTTCCATGCCTTGCCTACTGATAATAGAACTGTTCTGATTAAATATTTGTTTTTATTAGGTGTCTCTGATGTTACGTGATAATAAGGGACATTAAACAATGGAGCCATCAAAGCTCTTCCAGAGTCCACTCTCGCTTGGCTAATAATCAAACTATTTGTTTTATTAGTGAAAAACAAAGGTTTCATTCACCGGGAGATGCTTCCTCATCAGATTATTTATGTATCTGGCTGGGACATGATCTAACTATGGTAACGAGACAATGTGGCAGCCAGAATGAGCGTTCGGTTTAAAAGTCCAGCGGACCTGCTGCTGAGTTCACGTGCCTTGTTGTTCGCAATAAATGTAATTCACACAACTGCCGTCATTGTTCTATCGACATTGTAAGGCGTTGTGTACTTCCGGTGATCAGGGAACCCGGCTCTTGGGTGGATCTGGAACCCAGCAAACAAGAAAAACAGAATAAAAACCAGAGAAATCAGGATATTTCCCAGGAAAATTTCACACCGACCCTGAATTGAATATTCTTTTGGATCAAATCTTATGTGACAGAATTGCCTTTTGATATTATAGAATCGTCATCTAAACATGGACAGATAGTTCTTTAATTATTATCATTTTTATTATTATTGTTGTAATTATTATTATTATTATTATTACTATTATTATTTAATTCAGTGTATGGATTGTACCTATTATATAGAATTAATTCTTGTCCTTGTTAAATGGCTGATATGGTACCCTATAAGATGCTAACATGTAACACAAGTCCACTAACAACATTTCCCTACATGTAAAATCAGGCACAGCTTGCTGAACATCCCACAAAATTGGAGCGTTTATGGAATCTACCTGTAGTATTTAAACCAAAAAAGACGAAAAGCCTCCCCCTAGTCACGTGGCGTTGAAATAAAATTCACTGATGCATGTAGAAAGGGTAAAAAAAAAGAAACGTCTTCTTGACATCTACCTGAAGTACACAACGAGAGATTAAGGAATCGATGCAGTAGCTCAGCTCCGTAGGAAACTCCTCAAACGTCTTTTAGTTGACCAAGTTATGGAAGCTACAAATATATCAGGGCGAAACGCGTTGGGGTCTGACCTTACATAAAACCAAAGAACGTCACCATACCTGATCAGCCCTCAAACACTCCAGTACAAACTATCTCAGGAGAGGGGTATTCTCGGGCCAAATTGGCCCTTAACGAGCAAACCCCTTAATGAATAGACCCCCTTAGTAGACAAACCACAAACATTCCTCATGATCTGGGCAATGGTAAAAATCAAAGCCCCCATATATATATTTTTTTAAGCAAAGCCAACAACATTCCTGTGCATTTACATATCAAGACGTCATCAGACAAAATCATAATTTTCAACACTTAAGGGATTAAATTTACTTTCTTACAAGAAGAAGTAACAGCCTTTATTTCAGCTGTACATTTTTATACATCTTAAAAGACTGACATACGAGCTCGTTGTTTGAACAGCTGGTTGATTGACCATGATACAGTCAGCAATTTGGTGTCAATTTTCTGATGAACGGTAAAAAGTATTTTTATGTCAGTATATGATTGCAGACATTCTAAAAAACATACCTTTTTGTGTATGACTTAACACATGAGCAAATACAGCTTTTTTTTTCATATTGGGAGAAAATCGTTGGTATTTGTTGAATAAATAGCTTGAAAAAACAAATATGCTTCTTTTCAGCATTAAAGATTATTTAAACAGACATAAATTCCTGAACTTTTTGCTTCATTTTTCTACTGAACAATGGCAAGCCCTTATTATAATTAAGTATAATAATATAAAAAGTATCTTATATCATAATATATATTATATTATAAGTATTTATATTAAAAGTATCATAATATAAAACAAAATGGGAAATATATATATTTTTGTAATCTATTTCTTGGACAGTTAGTTACAACTATAAATACATGTATAGACAAAGACTATAGCTATATACATTCCTGTAACTATATAATTATAGGTAAATCATAAATATCTAAGGTACAAAAAAAAAGAGCTGTTTCTCATCACTAGGAGAGAGAATTCCGCTGTTATATGACATCATGTAAGCGCCATAAGAGAAGTTCTAAAACGAAAGAGTTTTCAAGAAAACGGCACAGTCAGTTAGAGAGACGCTTACCTACCACATTTTTTTGTAAGGATTTTCCACAAAAATGGTAAAATGTGAGTCTGCTCATACCCACTCCTAGCCAGGTCCCAATGAGTTCAGCTGGTGAGTTTGCCCAAAGTTGGGCCTGAATTCACCTCTGGATGTCAACACACATATCGACTTAGTAATGAGTATATTTTGGGTCTACCCAAATTAGATGGTGTTCGTGGGGTTAAATTTCCCTTTTTATTATAAAAAAACTCAAGGAATTAGAGGCGTGTGTGTATAAAATCCCATGTTATATGAAGGTAAGAATCCAATCTGGTTTTTTGGGGGTCAGCCTAATATGTGGAGTGCCAGCAAGCTGTAAATGTTGTGATTTTAGTATTGACCTATTTTCCAATACCTGCAAAGATTTATTGTCTTATGAAGAGGTTAATGCTATTTGACCTGGAATGTCAATATCTCAAATACTGACTTCAAAAAAAAAATGTAAAATAAATCTCGCAAGGAACAAGACTTATTGAGGTTTACTCTATTGTTTCATTAAAAGATATGTTTCTGAGATACCTGGAATCAACTATTTAAAAAACTTAAAAACAATACCACTTATATACTTATATACATAAGTATACTATATATTTTATTACTTATGTATCATGTAATATATGATTATTTTCATAGTATATGTATAGGGTAAATTATATGATATATGTATAATAGATTATTTTTTTTGTATGTTTTACATGCATGAAGCATACAATGTGAATTTGATATCAGTTATGTTAATATTAATCAAAATATTAAAATATGACTAAAAACATATTCCATAAATTGTAGTATACTCAAGTAAACCAAAATATTCAATTCCAAATGATCCCATTCATTTGATTGCCATAGTTGTCTAAATTTTGCCATTATTTGGAACATAAAGGTTCAACTCCCGGACCAATGTCACTAGAATTCACCTTTGACATCGAGAAATGGCTACTAATAGCCTACGTTTGATGTGGATGTCAATGGGCTGCAAAATACTGCCGCACTTTGTTCTTTTATCTCATGATGAGTTCAGGAGTAAGGTCACGGAAGCTTTGGTCATGAGACAATGTCATACAGTAACCTACCCACAAAGGACGAGCCTTGTATAATCAGTATAGCCTTACACAAAGGCTTCTAATCTAAAGAAGCCACGACCAATTAGCCATTCCAATTAATTTATCTCCATGGTTATCTACAATCCAGAAATCCTAAAAAAATATATTGAGCTGTAATCAGACGTATCAAGTGATGTGAATTCGGATATAAAACCAGGTACAATTTGCATTAATTTGTGTAAATTTCTGAACAGGAAATCCAATTCCAGTAAAAAATAAAATTGGTGATTCGTCATATAATATATTCATTGAATATCTATAATATTTTTTTATAATAATTATTGTACCTATTTCTCTAGCGTTGTACCTTTTTCCCAAGAATCATCTTACGCTACAGTACTGAACATTGTTCGCAGAAAACCAGTAATTAGCGAAAATATAATGTATTACCAAAGAAAAAGAGAGGCGGCCCCTTCTCCAATCAGGGCACAGTTTGAAAGAAAACGAGGAAAATTGAAGCAAAATGCCATACAAAATACTTAAAGCAGCCAATCAGTGACAAGAGTTGCCAGGCTGCAGAGGAGGAGGGCAACTGCAGGGCTGCAGCTTCTACCTTCTGGTAGTTTTTTCATTTTGTACTCACCGAGTACTTTAATATACATTCTTCTTTGGTGGGAATAAACTATTCCTTTAGATAAAGGTACTTAGCCTATGTTTCTGAGCACATATTGAGTTGACAATCCAGTCTTTCAGTCTTGTACGGATCCAATGTAACTTGCTTTAAGGAAATGCATACCAAAGTCTAAAGGGAGGTAGCCCCGGAATTTGTCTGCATATGTTGAAAAATGGACACTAAGGATGGGACATGTCACTTTGATATGTATCAGGAGAGAAAAAGGCATAAATATTACTTTAACATGGCAAGGTCACTGTCAGAACATGTGATGGAGAGAGATAAATGACCCCATTAGTGGTATCTGAAAAAAATAGGATGATATGAGACAGATTTGCTAAAGGCAACAGAAAAAAATAGAATAAACCTCACAGAATGTATGTGATAAGTATGTATTGGTAGAATGCTGCTGTCACGACACAAAAAATGAGAAACTTAAAGATTAACCGAGAATTTCAAAGAATATATGACTTAAGATCACTGGGTACGCTATAGCGCAGGTCCAAAATGGTCCCTGCTAAAAGTGCATTTGAATTTTTTGGGGCACTTAACCCAATAGATAACATTCTCCAATATCAGAAGAGGGTCAGGTTCTTTATTACGTGAGACTAGGTTACAACAAAAGATTATTTAAATAGTTCTCTGTTTCAAATGCAATAGTGATGACTTTTGTTCTGTGTTATCCTTCATACAATATGTTTTGTGGTTTCCTGTGATTCTTTGTGATCAGATTAATTGATAACACAACCAAAACGGATAATTTAACCTGTAGAAGGATGATGAAAAGTCTGAGAATTTGACTACAGACGCACCTTGAAGAGACTACATCCATAGGTATTCTATATGCAACCTTGGCTAGAATCCTCATCATGTAGATTAGAGATTTACCTACCATTCTACACTTTTAGTTTTAAGGTTTCTGATGAAGCAAGTAGGGGAGATGCTTAACGACGTCTCTACCCCAACATTCTTTCTGGGAAAATATCTGGGGGCAACATTACAATTTGATAGTCGTTCTTGTTTCCTTCTGTCTTTCTCCATTGGCCAAAATGTCATTGTTCTTCTCTAGTGAAACAGTTTTAAGAAAGCATATATAAATTTGTCACGCCAATTAAGTAAAAAGCTAATCTGGACAGCGCCAAGAATCCATTGACAGAATTAGGATACAAATGGAACATTTTCTAAAATCTTTAACCAAGAATCCATTTGGGAATGAAATATTCACATCGTTGTATCTATGGTATGAACATATTTCTAATATTTGGCAAGGAAAACCGAGGAGAACTTCAACAATATGGATTTTTGTTTTCCATGATGTCCTTATTTACTCTAAATGTCAGTTTTCCTGCCTATTGGTTCATAGTAAAATGTACTTTATTTTCTTATACATATCCATTAACTATGTGTTTCTTCTCCAGTCTAATTCTGTTTTGTCTAATACTTATGGTTTCGCGTTATTCCCCCATTCCAACAAGTCAACAGTTTGAGTTAGTCTAGCATTCATGTACTCTTATCATTTAGCCTTTAGATCAATAAGCCAAACAACATTTCTTTACTTGCTTCACAACCAGAAGTTTGTTTCCCATTCATCAAACTGAAAGTAATGGACAGACGGGCTTAAAATAGAGAATATAGAGATTAATTGGGGTGTGTGTGTGTGTGGGGGGGTGTATTTGTGGTCACCATAACCTCAGTAGATCCAATAATGCAGATAAAATTTAAAACAATTAAACAAACAAAAAGTCCTAAATGACTCCATCATGATGGAGGCAGATATGAAAAATGAAAGGTACCTCCAGTGACAAAGCATTCCCACTTATCATCTATCTCTAACAGAGAGATGACATCATGTTCTTTAATTTACATTCTATACATAAGTCCAAATATTACCCAATGTTGTATACTGTGCTATGATGTTATGCCAAAAAGGCCAAAAATGTTTTTTTTTGGGCATAAAAAGGATGATGATGATGTTCAGCCACGAGAAACCCATTATTTCATTATTTCATTAGTTATACAATGACCTTACAGATATACAACGGATGGTTCCGCCTCATCCAACACATACCATAAAAGGTAAAACTCATTTTTATTCTGCGTATAAATATACGGCGGCATAGCAGTCGTTAGATCCAATCCATCTCTGTTGGTTTCGGAAGAAAACAAAGGGCTAGACTTTGTGTTGAAAGTATTTTTTTGAAGTGAATAGGCTTGACAGAATGATAAAAGGAGAACTCTTCTAAAGTTTTATCCTGCCAAATGTTCATTTTCTTTTTTCTTTTTTTTTTTTTTTTTTGCAATTGTGTTTAATGTGCTTTTTTTTCTATAGTAGCTCCCTTATTATTCTCTCCGCTTTTAGACCTCTGCTTTTTGACATCTTATGTTTAAGCCTCCACAGGTGCATATTCAATGAGATTGTTGCTGCTTGCAACACAGCATTACTGATACTTATGTGGGGTCATGCTGAAACGCAGGATATATTGTCAGTGACTCTCTAACCTCAGAAATCACACCAGATATCTCATCTACATTCTGTTCCAAGAAAAAAACACAGTCAATTAACGGTGACAAGGAAAATTAAGCCCAGTGAGAATTGACATTGTCCCTTTAACTCGTAGAAAAGCCAAGAACCCAGACTCAAAAGGAATAAACAAATGCCTCTGTGCAACATTGTCTGCCGAGATATGACATTAAAATTGAAATTAGATGCACTCAGTCTAATATGTGGTTATTTATTTCCTGTGGATTTCATACAATATGGTTCTATTAGGATTCTGATTGCCTCCCCCCCCCTCTACTTCTCCGTACGATATAAAATGCTTTTATTCTTTTGGCACTTAATTGTGTTCAGTGGCATATCTAGTATTTATCTTTGCCCTCGCTGTCCCTGGGTCCATAAGATAAACCATCCAGAATGGTAATAAATGTCTTACTATGATTATTGAAGCTTTCAGTGAAATTGATTATCTATTTGAGGTGCAGCAAAGAGTGATTTATTGCTGTCTCTTTAACATTGCACAACACTTATGCCGAGAGATGAACTGTTTGATGGACGCCATTGATTTTCTATGAAAACCTGAAAAAATTCCAAAGTGACAAACTATATGATCACAGCGCTCGTTAAACTGAAAGGATTGGGGCTGAAATGCAAAATGCCCATTTGCTTTCGTCTTCCTGTAGTTTCGGAGGTGAAAACGGGGGGTTGCAACTGACATAAGAAACACAACCTTATATTCCGGGTGACTCCGTTATTAGGGAAAATAAGAAAACTCTCAAATGATTTTGTTGGTTTTCAATTAACAATGAGAAGCGCACCATAAACTATATTAGGGGATTTTAGATGGATCATATTTTTAATTCTTTATGAAGTTGGTAGATTGGGTTTAGGAGGAAAGCCATGCAGCCCCCCAATCCTTCACTTTTCTGTAGTTTGGTGAAATTGGTGATCAGTTGTTGTAGCACTTTCTCTGATTTGTGAATAAGTGTGCAATTTAAAATGTCTCTTATACAGGGAAGCCTTGTATTTACATTTAAACATACAGGTTTACGTTACATATCCACCAATCGGGCACCTTACAAATAATCCAATATCTGAAAAATGGAAAAGTTGATAGACTCATGTACAAACAAAAAGTACAAGTGTGAGAGAGAAAAAGAACTCCCAGGCCTTTGGGTTAACATAAAAAATAATTAACCATCAGCAAAAACACCAGATCGAGGAAAAACAAACAAGAGGCGATAGAGAGTATCCTTGGTGCTTCTAGCACTATCGTATCAGAAGACCGAATATCTGTCAGTGCTATAAACCCCTTATAGGTTGATTAAAACGTTTCAAAGTGAAGCTTGCAATCATTAACAACGGGAATAACTTTTGATACTCAATAAAACCCTTAAAAATATTATGAACAAACTTATAATCACAATTATAGAATTCCTCACTATATGCATAGTAGTTATCTGTTGCTTAATGCTTTCGCCATAGGCGGAAGATCCCACCGCTTTTGTGTTGGGGACTGGTTGTGTCCCTTGCAGAAAGGTCCATACCAGAGAA
This sequence comes from Spea bombifrons, assembly GCF_027358695.1. Taxonomy (NCBI): domain Eukaryota; kingdom Metazoa; phylum Chordata; class Amphibia; order Anura; family Pelobatidae; genus Spea; species Spea bombifrons. Next base: position 7,771,501 of record NC_071098.1, read on the forward strand.
TGGTCACGATACAGAATTAAGGTTGTTCTTTTGGGAAAGAAGAGTTTGCCCAGGCTCCTCGAAGTGATGGAATGCTGAAGGATGGTAGTAATCGCTACCTCGCTATCACTTCCTTGGTTGCCAAACCAGTACCAAAGATGGGCTGGATTAAATGCCGGAGATAATCTATCGCAAGGAGTTAAATCGCGATGAATAATGAGGTTAAAAAAAGCAGAGACATATCGGTCAGATTATACACATAAAATCTGTTGCTGTTTTTTCCCATTACACTCTATGGGAGGATAGATATATAAGGGATGCCAGATTTATCTCTACCATTGGATCCAGACTAATGGGTCCTTATTGAGCACCAGGCATTGTGAATATCCCTTCTTTTTGAATATGTATTCAGTAGCACTGAGCATCATATATATCCAACCATGCCAAAGGACACAAAATACTACATTTAGCCAGAATCCAATAACCAATGAACAAAAGCTACATTGGGGATTACAAAAAGAAGCCATGTTTTACCACGTGTGTCTTCAGTCTTACCTGCCACCTGAACAGACAAGGTGAACTTCGATTCATCTCTATATTTCAATTAGCGTAAGATAACACGGAGAGTAAAGTCAGCAATGTTCGCTCATCAACGATCGCTTCAAAGACAGACTTTTTTTTATTTTATTAGCTATATAACTATAAAATGATCCTGTCCGATAATCTAATTAAGACACACAAACATTGGGGGTTTGCATATTGATACATTGGTCACCTTGACTATAAGGGCACTTTATGATAGTCTTTAAAACATGAAGCATTAAACATTTAACGGAAAATATAAAAACAAGATGTTTGCTATCAAACTGAGACAATTTGCCAATTATTGATTTACAAGCCTTCTCGGGTGCCCTTTGATGTCTCGTGTTTTCATTTGCAGCAGGTTTATTCGTTTTTGCGTAATAAATGAGCATGTTTCGGAAAATATACGTGTATTAGGCCAACATTGATGGACGTTTTTTGGGACCCCTCATCAGAATAACACCAAATCCTTGTACAGAAATATATATCCTAAGCATGTTAAAAAAGCCAAAAGTGATATTTTTGCTTTAGGTGCGCAGTTAGAGTGGTGGGTCCAAGTCTTTTTTGTGGCTCTGTGATCTATTACTGTCTGTTAATGTAACATAATAAAAATAATATATCTTATTTATGCAGTTTTTATACACATTAATAAGACATATAGGGCTCTAGGACCATCATACCCTCATCAGGGTTGGAAAGAATGATTTGAGCCTGAACCCTTTTCCTTACCACCACACAGTTGAATGCAAAGGCTTCCTCTTAGAGTAAATAGATGGCTGCCCATCGGTCACAGACCGACTGGCCACTTCTCCAACAGTAAAATGCCTAAAGGCAGGGCTTTAAGAACATTATTGAGTTTTTATTGGTTTTACCATTAGGTTTGGCATATACTGGTTTGCCATATACTGGAAATAATGGTGGGGGATTATTTTTTTTTAAAAAAAAATGGTCCACCAAATGGTCTTCCAGGGGTTCTGCATCTATTTCTTCATTCAACTAAAATTAATTTATCTCAAAATAAAAAACAGCCTACGTAATAAGAGAATAATCCACAGCTGCATACAAAATATTAAATTGATGTGGTCTCTATATGTTCTCAGAGCACCGCGATGATTCCTGACCGCAGGGAGGACATAAATGTCAACTTTTTGAGTAAATGTTTCTATGGCTAGATCAGGGAAAAAAATCTATTATAAACATTTTAGCAAAACTTTCTGCCGGGAGAGATCCTCAGCAGGGAAGGTCTTGAAATATTTGCCCTTACAACTGGTTCACCTACTATTCCCAGTGATGGCAGTCAGCCATTGTTTCTGGATCCAAAAGAAAAAAGTATGATGAGGAACACGCTTGATAATGAGGAGAGAAATGACTTGGCAGAAGACAAAGATGAGCCAAAAAAATGAACTTTTATGAGAAATTGGTATGCACGGGTACTTCAGAGAGCATAGCCAATATCTGACAACATTGTGATGTCTGGATTTCCGCCCAGACCATGGGCCTCTTTGCTTCAGTTTATATTAAACGATTTAGATTTCATTCCGCAATATTCTGTATAAAGCAAACTAATCTAGTCGCAGACAAAAACACATTATTACGTTAGGAATATTTTACAATAATACTGTAGAAATCATATTTTCCTTATATACTAAAAAAACAGGAATATTTCTGATAATTTGCCGCAGGGCTATGCGATCCCCACCAATATATTAAGATTAGATGTTATACATCTTCAAAAGTAATCAGAAGGCATACTGGGTTTTATATTATTATATTAAATATTATTTTTATATCAGACCAGCACCACCTACAAGACCGGTCTAGAACCAAAATTCAAAGCATGTTCCACCTGCGCAAGAAGACCAATCAGGCACATCTTATTATTAATTTTACACAAAGCAGGGTAGGGGGTACCAACACCCCAACCTCATGGCTTATTTTACACAAAACAGGATAGGTGGCCGAGAAGTATCTGCCTCTGTTCAGTCTAGAGAGCTGCATGCATTGGCCTACCTACCACCAGCCCTGGTGGCCATCCCAGCTGAACAAAGCATCCATGAAGGCCTCATTCAGCATGGGAAGCTTAAAAGGATCCAGCAGTTCTTCAGGAACCCTGACATAAGGCCAAGATGGAGAGCTCAAGCCAACAGACCTTGCTGGAAGTATTTTGTACCTCCTTAGCCCCTTTGGTGAGAAGCAATTGCCTTTAAACAGGGAGGTCCACATCTGCACTCATCTTTACACTTGAGGAGAAACAAGGTAAAAATCTCAGCGCTTTAATAGCCGACCCTCCCACGAGTATCCTTTTGGAATAAAAATCGAATTCTAGTTTTAGTAATTAAGTATAGAGTCTGCCGGGTGTTGTGGAACTCTTTATGAATCCAGGGATTGGTATCAGATACAAGAAATACAACTTTATATAATATTAGTCTAAACTGTCTAGCATTTGTTATAAAAGACTTTTTCATGTCTATAAGATTCCTTTCAAGGAAGTGAAATTAGACACATAAGGAATAATGTCAAAAATGGTAAATGAGTGACAAGATTCTATGCTATGGAGTAGTTATGGCTTTAAAACCAGCACTAACCTTTGCTTCTATAAGAAAAATCAGCTAATTACAGAATTTAAAGTCTAAAGACCATCTGCTGTACAAGGTCTATTTTTAGCAATATTTTGTTATCGTTTGGATTGATATAAATAATCTTTTAATTTGGCAGCCCTTCGGTACAAATTAGTGTGTATTTATTACTCAAGAGGATCACACATTATCTATATCGTATAAAAGGAAGATAACATTTTTTAATGTATTGCGCCCATCTCCGATACTTAAAGTGTTAAAGGTCATCTCTATCATCTATTTAACTGACTCACATCACCGCCGTAAATAACATTGTTGTATTAGAAATATGGTTATTGATAATTATTTGCGTGTGAAGCACCAGTCTACAAAAATCCATGACATTTTCTTTTCTTGTATAAACCGTGATTGTGTTCATTTTAGATCATAGATTTCCAGGACAAAAGGAAAGCAAAAGAAGCAAGCAAAGCAAACATATTTTCTTTCATACTTCTATAAAACGTTAATCTTGTCAACATACTATCTTGACCCCTGAAGATACTTGCCTACCTCTAAACAGTCCTGATTTTTCATCGTTGCCCTGCTGTCTGGGGTAGATGCCCCATTGTGCCACTTTTGTGGGAAGTGGGGGTCATGGGTCAGTTGAGGAGATCATCTGATCTTCCCTGGCTGGCCCAAAGAGCTATACAATCAACAGCACATTGGAACTTCCACGTGACCACCTTTTGGGGTGAGTTATTTGAGTAAGGTAGGAAGGCGGCCGCCCCTCTGACATGCCCGCTTCTGGGGCCCGCTCGGCCCCTGCCTCTTGCTAAAGTATGTGAAGAGTGACTTCTTTAATGACAAATCTCACCACAACTTCACTCAACAACTGGTATACTCATTTATTTCGGAATGAAAAAAAGGACTCTATCACCATCACCACCACCTCATACTGTAAGGGTGAAGCCTCCGTAATGTAAATGATTACACCAAGCAGAAAAAACAATTGCCGGTAAAATGCTGCTTGTGGATATTTACCGGATACAGTTCAGGTGAATAGTATACACATCATTTTATCACTTGGCTACTGAAAGCTATAGATTAATCGGGATAATATTTAACTTCACTAACGCAACTTGGCTAATGCTGGAAGGCTTTGAGTGAAGGGGGGGGAAAAGGATGGGATGCTTTCCACCTTCCAATGGCCAACGATTTCTTCTCCATGTTAACGCAATATGGTAGGGGATAAAACCCATGTAGACGGCGAAGCTGGCACCGTAGACGATGCGTGTCTTGCGTGAGTAATTAAGTTGTGTGGCTAGTCAATCTGGATTCTGGGCAAACTGCCCCGATCCTCTTTATAGCTTCTCTCTCCCTATTCTCAGCGTGAAATATTTCCTTTCACCGACCTGACACTTTGCAGATTGAGACATCAGGCCTGTCCAACAGCAGCAAATTAGCCATTTTTCTTTTGCTAATTGGAAATAAAAATTTTGCAAAAGGGAATCATTTTCAGGAATGTGGTACAAAGCTTCCTTATGTCATACGACCAAAAACATAGATGGGAATTTGAATGTCCATCTAATGTCCATACATTTTTATGTTATGATGATTGTGGATAATTAAAAGTAAGTTCTTCTTTAAATTAGGCCCGTTGGCCCTCCTGCTATTTCGTCTAAATAGAAAATTAATTTTCAATTATATTTATTTATAATTAAATGTAACTATTATTTTATTAAAGGGAGATCTTTGGAAAAATTCGAGTCATTTTAATTCGCTATAACCGGTTAAGCTGCTAAATATTTTTTAATAGTTTTTGCTCACAAAAAAAACATTTCTGTAATATTTCATGATGCAGATTGAGTTTATCGGTATTTGTATGTAGCTAGAAATGGGGCAGTGAACAACGGAGTTAGTGTGGGTTTCTTGCATTTTCGTGATTAAACAGCTGACAGCCATGCCTAATAATTCGTTCTACTGTTTTCCCTTTTCTTCCTTTTCTTGATGTCTTTATGTGAATATGAAGCTGTAGTGAAAGGAATTGGGTGACCCCAGCGAGAGAAGAAAAGTGTGAGATGGGGATGTAGGCTCCCTGTTGAGTCACAGGCATCTTCCCTGGCAGCCCACGACTTGGCTTCTGAGAGCCTTTGTAAAAGAAAAGGACTCTTCTTCACTCCGATTACTACAATAGGGGTTTTGTCGGATATGGACAGGGGAAAACTAAAGGAAGGAGGGGGCATCAGTTTTTTTGGGGGGGGACTACAGATGCAAAACGAAGGATGATTTATTGCTGCAGTGTCCTTGGTGGCATTTGGCTACCTTCCCAGACCTCAGCATCGGTGGCAAAGGTGGAAAAAGAAAGAGGTTATTTTTTTTTTGTTGTTTTTGTATGATTCAGGCATCCTCAATACCTTTTTGTATGGCCAAAAAAAGAATGTCATGGTGATTTCATACAATAAAGGATTAAAACCACAGTGAGACCTTGGTAACAAAATCATTTTCCAGTGGATTCTGATTTTGGCTTTTTTCGTCAGAACCTGGCAATGAAGCCTTTCTACATTTAATGTGCGTCTTTAAGAACTTATGTAGCAGACCTGCGAACGTACAAACACATAGATATTCACAAATAACCAAAATAAAGAGGGGATCAGGGAGTATCCTGCTGACCAAGGGTGCCGGAGAATGTATTTTAGAAAAAAATGCAGGGATAATTATACAGCTAAATGTAAAAATGTTATTCTTTTAGTCATCTTACTACAACAGGATACATATTTATACATATTTATAAGACTGTTAGGTAAATTAGCTTCAGTTTCTCTTTAAATTAAATGATGCAGGGCCTGGAACTAAACTTCACAAAGTTCACTTATATCTAATGAAACACTACTTTAATATAATGCTAAAAACCTTTTTTTTTTTATATCACATCTGGTTGAACTGCCAAGCACTAAAAACATTATTATGTTTTTTTTTGAAGTAAGCTTTACTTCCAGACATCTCAAGACACAAGAAAGAATTGGACTTATGGTTTTACATATATAACCAAGTTTCCCATTAAAAAAAAAAATACATTTCAAGCACGTGTTTTCAACAAGGATGGACATATTTGTCAAAAGTCTTTAGCACCATGAATCAAAATGGGAACAAGAGCATTTGCTTTTATAGTAACATTGAGTTGACGCCGATAACTTAACATTACCTTACCCAGCATTCCTGGCAAATCCAATATATTTCTTTAACAAATAATAAACATATATAGTTTCGAACACCAGTAACCCAGATGTTTGTGCCAAACTAATCCTGGATACCGTCCAAGAAGAATGAAAAGTCATAAATGAAGTGACTCTATAGATAAATGACCCAAGATGTTTATTCTTTTAGTGCAATTCTGAGCAATCGTTTATTTAATTGGGTTGCAGGATTACCTGGAATGAGGTCTCCCTTAACATTACTGTTGTCCTATGGTACGTTACCATGAAATATATCTTGACACAAAATAGTCATTATTGCAGGTCAATAATGGTCACCTAGGGGTATGCCTCCCAAACGTCATGGTTGAGCAAATAAAACAGTTACATACAAAAGAGGTTCAAGAAAAACTCAATCAAGAACACCCTACAATGTGCCCCCACTCAGGGGTTACTCAAGTTTTAGCTCACTTGCATCTTTCCTGAAGAAAACACTCCATTGACATTTGAGTCTAACTCTATTCACAAGTGTAGGCCAGAACCCAAACACAAGGCAAGTTTCCACTGCACAAGAGGACCAACCGCCCTAGATGTATGATCCAGCCTTTATGGACCTCATCTGTAGGGTCTATATGGTATCCCTCTAACCCCAAGTGAGCAAGGAGGCCCACACCTAGACTCACCCTTACACTTGAGGTGGACCCCAAGGGATCACTAAAGGGTGAAATTACATACAAAATGGGTTTGAGGACAACTCAACCCAAAACAAACAGCCAGTTAATAGCCTGTGCTACTGTGTGTCCCCACTTAGGAGAGTCTCATCCAGAAAACCTGTATCATTGGGGTCTCTTACCTAGACTACATATATTATGACATTTACCAATACATAAAATGAGTGTGAAATAAAACCTTATAACTGACAATTTCTTCTAGTATAGTCACTATACAGGTGCCACCTAGAAATGTTTTATCAATATTTTTTTCAGCTTTGATGCTCAGATATTAGAAATTACAAATATGTATAACTAAATGTTTGTTTTTTTCCGTTAATCACTTAAGTTACCCATGTATGTGCGTTGGTTGTAAAGTTATCAAAATTATGAGTATTTTTAATTGTTCTTTAGCAAATTTCAGTTCAACACACACACTCCTTTAAAGAAACACTGGTCTAAAAATAAAAATGGGCCAGACACACTAAAATATTTGTACTTAAAGAAAGCATTGATAATTTTTCTTTTTTTGGAACAAAAATCTGGTTTTCCCATGCCATGGGGTCACTGTATGCTTAGAAATCTACTTATATTTTAAGTTTTTTATTCATTAAAAACCTTCATAGCAATCTGCATAGCTTCTGCATTAACTCTTATAATATAATCATCAAAATTCATGATATTTATAGGTGCAGAATAGCATAATGTGTCAACAATTAAAGCACTGTATGCTCCAGCATAAAAAACTTATTTTCTCTATGATTCCATTTATTTTATGTGGTTTTCAGATATCATTCCTTACAGTATCCGTTTAGCCTGTTAGCACACAAAAAAGCCGATCACTGAGTTACACGTTCCCATTGGAAAAAAAGTGAGTAAAGAGTAGTTCACTTAAATAGAATATACCTTTTTTAATCAGGGATTGAAGTGGGAAATTATAGGATTATGTAAAAGATGCTTTTTTGGAACTATGTGGTTGCCACCATTAACAAGTGACTAAAAACCAATAATTTCTACCATTTCATTGGTTGCTATGGGAATAAGACTATTTTAACTCTTTTGCATCCCTAGGAACATTCCAGGTTTGACTCGATGTCTCTGGGGGGAAGCCCTACTTCCCTGGGTCTCTGGTCAGTTTCTTCTTTCTCCGGACAAAGGAACAGTGTTTGGCCACACCCACTCCCCACCCACTCCCCACCCACATCCAACCCCCTAAAGGCTGCCTGGAACTAGCCTAGCACCTACATGTAACTACCCCTAAAACTTTACAAAACCACTCTCCCAGAAGAGGGAAAGCTCCCACAAACCATGGGAAGTTCCCAGGAATTTGTAAAACAAGGGAAAGCAACACAAAAGTAAAATATAAAAGGGAGAAGATAAAAAACCTATAAAGACAAATAAGAGGAGGGGCAATCAGGAAAGGGGAATTAAACTGGAGAAAGCCAGGACATCCATATTTAATGCATGTTCGCCCAGGCTTGGTTATCCAAAGCGGTCAGTTTCTTCATATCTACTGGATGGTTTTTGGGTGACCCTCTCTGGCCTTAGACACCTTAAAGCCGAATGTAGTAAACACCTCCTCCTGCATTCTATTGTTTGGCACAATAAAGGAAGATAAAGACTTGTTAGTAACAGAAATAGAATAAGCGCTTTTTAAGTGAATAAATACAACAAGCCCAGATCAGTCAAGCTGAGCTATGAAAGGAATTATTGTTATAGAGAAATTCATAGAAAAATATATAAAAAAAAAAGAAAAATAGAAAAGGACTTTGCCTTAAATCTGAAATTGCCAGGGAATGGAGAGTCGGAAGATTTATACTGCGTCTGATGGGAAGATAGCATATTTTTCCGCGTGATGAACTAAATGCCACATCAGCCAAAATACCTTCACTTCATTTTTCATACATAAAGATGTGGAAATATTTTCCCAGGCAAGTAAAAATCTCCTCTTTGTGAAAGCCTGGTCGCTCTGCACAAGTTACAGTAAAGGTTAATCCCAAACAAGAGACAAGGGGCACAGAAACAGACAAAGACCATCATAGAGTCTACATTCAATGGTTGTTTTCATAATTGTTTGAATAATGTAAATTATCATTGTGCTGCCATGTTTGAGAGTTTCAGGAGGACATTTCTCTCTTTTCTTTGCTTTTCTCTTCCTTCCTTTCTTTCTTTTTTTTTTTTTTGCTCACGATTCTTTTCATTTTTGTCTCATCTCTTTTATGTGCTTCATAGGCCGATTTCTTCCCATCCGAATCAGTTTTTTTTTGTGGGAACAATGGGATATATGAGTGTTGAGGGGGCAGTCAAAGAATACAGCTCTTGTTGTACACTCCGTCACTTGACATTGATTAATGAGGGTGCGCACATGGGCAGAATATGTGAGAGAAAAGGGGAAATGAGAAGACCCGAGGGCACCGGAGGGAGGCGAGCGCCGATCATCGAGGGAACAGGCGGCAGTAGGGCCACTTGCTACTGGGAAATACTTTGAACAGGAAGGCTGATCGTGTAATGTTGCATAGCCTTAGGATCGATATTGATACAAAAGGTTACAACCTTGCTTCAGATCAGTCCGCTGCACTGAATATTATCCCTTTAAGGGTACATGCGAAAGAATGTAATAAATATACTCCTACGGTGTCCTAGCTAATCTTGTGTGTAATTTGTGTAAGAAAATAATTTATCTTGAGCTGGTCAAAGGCGTTAACGTAACCGACATTAAAGGTAAACATAAGTGAGGACTCATATGCAGCCTGATAAATATACGTATGGTATATAATATTTAGGGTTATTGATATTGGGTCGATCCTCGAGATGCCGTAGTGCCGTAGTGACCAATGGATTATTCCTGGTGACTGCGCCACTCCACTTGTTGTCATGGTGATAAAGCCACTTTTCAACCAATTTAAATGCATAACTCCCATTGAGCATAAGGATGCAGAATTTGCTAATTATTAAATGTAATCTGTATTGACTAAAAAGGCATCTACCAAAGGTGCAAAAACATTTTAGCCCCTTAAGGACAATGGGCGGTCCCTAAACCCATTGAAAACAATGCATTTTGAGCCTGTACATGTACAGGCGTTGTCATTAAGGGGTTAAAAAATGACAATAAATGAATAAATGGGCCTCTTGCAAATGATAAACCCATTCTGAGTCCATTACAAACATTCTATAGTAGTGGCTCGTTAATGGCGGCTACCAAAGGGCGCTATTCCAAGCAGTGATTTCAGTTGTGATATACCGAGGAGAAAGACACCAAAGAGGCCGCTCAGATACCATTAACTCTCCAGGCTGACAGTGAGAATGTGCCCATTTACCTTGAGATAGGGGTAAAAACCCAGAGCACAGGTATACCGATGACCCCCCTATCCGATCCAAGTCCATTTGTGACTGCCTTAAAAAATAAAAGACCTTAACTATTTCAATGCTGATATAAAAATAGGGGGGGGGGTGTTTTGAACAAAGCTTCTGTCCAATTTGCTCTTTTGGGCATTGTAAAAACTGGCCTCATTCCCAGTATATCACTCTGACATTGAATAAGGTCAATTGCAGAATAGTTCTTTAGTAGCCCTGATGGGTTTTCATGAGTAAGTGAATGGAGTGCAAATTAGCCAAAGTTGTCAAAAGCTTTTTTACTGTCACTCTAAATCTGTTAGTCCATAGACAAAAATGGAAATTAACCCACTTGGCGCTGGATCATGGTACAGACTTACCTTGTTCATTATTTTAAAGCAATACTAAACTTCCCCATCCTTTCAAAAGAATTGTATCCCACCTTGATTTTTAATAAAACAGTTATAATATGGTGATTGTGATGTATTTCTGCTTAGTGCTATACAAATAAAATTAATGTGTACATTTCTTAATGCTGTACACGTGTTACTATGCAATAATACGCCAGTGGGGTATACACACAGGCATGCATACCTCCCAGCTTCTACCTCCGGCGACGGAGCTTGGAAGGCACAGCGTCACTCAAACTGGTAGCACTACTACAGACACCAGAGAATGACATTTGAAAAAGTGAGACAGAGATAGAGCTCATTGGGGCGTAGAATGGCAAAAAGCAAGACAGTTGGGAGGTATGCATGGGGGAGGGAGTCACTCATACCTTAGTTTAGCTAAATTTAGGAAAAACAAGCCAAAACTCACTAGCTTAACTTACATCTTGGGGTTCTAGCAAGTTGTGTAACTCCACCAAAATGTTAATCTACTATATGTATTGGGACATAAGTATTGGGACACCTGACCATTACAACAACAGGGACCTTTATGACATTGCATTCTAAATACATCGACATTAATATGAAGTTTGCAGCTATAACAGCTTCTACTCTTCTGGGAAGGCTTTCCACAAAATTTTGGGGAGTTTCTATGGGGATTTTTGCCCATTCATCCAGTAGAGCATTTGATGAGAAGGCCTGGGTCGAAGTCTCCATTCCAAAGGTGTTCCATAGGGCTAAGCTCAGAATTTAAACAGAAGGGAAACCATACTGCATTCATGCCCATTTCACCCCAAAAAGTTATAAAATACTTTACAGCTGGAGCAGGACAGCGACAGAATATGAGTAAACGTGGTTGGGGCAAGTCTTCAGAACACGGCATGTTGTGGAACATCACAGAAAATAAATAAAATCACCGCCATGTTGGAAATGAAATCAAAGATTACATATAATATGTTTTGGACCGACTGCCAGGTTTGGGGGGGAATCAGCAACACCGAAGTATAGATCTGCTTGTCTTATGTCCGAAACTGGCTGACATCCCCTTTACAACATGAAGTCCCAGAATGATTATGAGTAATAGATTGGATAATGTACTGGGGACACTGGGGGGCTATGAAATAAAGACATTCGAATAGATTCTGAAAAATAATATTTAAGAATATGAATTACTTATTTTTCCAACATACTTTAATATAGATTTAAGACGCTGCCGTCTGCCTAGTTATTTGCAATTGAACAAGTAGATTCTCTTGAACACTGCTTATGTTTCTGTTGCTAAGCGAGTTTCCATGATTAGGGGATTGAAATGGGTTCTTTTATGGATAACATAGAGAAGCCATGGGTTAACAGTTAATGATTCTGTTCCCAAACTTGTTAGGCTGAACTGAATAATCTGTTTTTTTCTTTTTTTTACACGGTAAAGTTGGCAGCTGGCACCAAGCCAAGGCTGTGGGATAATGTTAGTTATAGACATGACCTCAGTGCATAATATCAGCGATTAGAACAAAAATAATAATCAAAGGAAGCGACGATAAAGAACTCAAACATACAAAAGATATTTACGAGTGAGTTGCGATCATTAAGAAACTGGTTGTTTTTTTTTTGTTTCATGTGATTAAAGTTTCACTCTTAATGGTATATTTTTAATCCTTGTATGCTTTAGTGATACATATTCTCGGACCTCGCTTGTATTTATGCCGCTGCGGAATTTTGGATGAGTGAATGTGGAAAATCATCTTGTATATACAAACAATATAAAAAAATACATGTTTTCAAAGGAAGACTCTGTGGGAGCCCATGTGAAATCATCTAACAAAACATTTAGCAAATGTTCCAAATTTATACAATAAAAAAGGGAAAATTGTTATATTGGTAAGATGGCTCTGTGCGAAAACACTATATTTAGCAGATATGGCCCAAAATACTGCTGCTAACGATTTATTTTCTATAGGGTTGTCTAATGATTTTTGGATAGTGTATGACCTGATAAAAACTATTTTATAACTATTTATAACTAGCTATTATATTTGCATGATATTTTATGTGTTGGTCTGTGACCCTCAACGAGGTCTCTGTTGTCCACCATTTTTTTATTATATTTTACCATTAATGCAAAAACTTTTCAAACCAATGAAATTCTTAAATTTTAAAGTTATCTTTGAATAGTATATTGTCTTTTATATCAGAAAAGAACTTTGAATTTTACCAGAAAATAAAAATTACATAAACTTTTCACGATCATGGTGATCTTTTATTGGACTAATTTACTTATTTGCATTCATATCTATTCATTTCTTTTTGCAAATAGCTAATTAAAATATGTACGCCAGGGACCTAACCACTAATATTTTTTTCCTTTTACTAAAAAGTCGGCTTGGCTTGTTATCCATGCCTTTTTTTTCTTCTTTTTTTTATTCCATAGAAGAAAGAGGATCAATGCCAACATTTAATTAATACTATGTACAACATCCTAATCACACACAGACTTTCCCCCGCACAACAAAAAAACAAACCAATGATTCTTTTGCAATTTGACCAAGTTTAAATTACCATAATCACCAATCAAGTGTTTTTACTTGTATATAAAATAGCTACTGTTTTACAGTGACACTTGAATTAATTGCAGTAACTATTGAAACCAGACTTCAACCGTGTTATTAATGCAATTATTTGTTAAGGACAGGTGGCGCGATTGGACTTCACTTTAGTAAAGCAGTATACTAAATAATGATACATTTACCTATATTGGGCATATTTTTATTTTTCATGAAAATGCATGTTATTATCAGTAATATTTTTTGGTAATAACTCTAGTCCTTGTCTGGCGGTTTACAGTTCAGCCACAAGCAAGTCACAAATGTTTCACATAAGTGAGCTGTAAATACGTCCTGATGTAAAAAGAATCGTGAAAAATATTTAGACTCAAATCATATGATTTATAAGTGATGGTATGCCCTGACTCGATATAAATCCACTGCCATATGTTAGAGTTTAGGTAAAAAGTGAACACTTCTACCCATTTCATTGAAGATAAAGAGCTCAGAATTCTTTCATGCATTGTGAATGGTCTACCTAATTTAATTTGAATTGTATCCTAACCTTCACTTCCCCTGTGCTTCCTTACCTCATTCAGGGCATTCTGACTTCAGTTAATTCACTAACAATCGCAGCTGGTCCTTCTCATTTCCCCTTTCTTAAACACATTGTCCTGAAGAACGTCTGTGGAACTATGTGCTCCCAGCTACACCACCATTGTCCTCCCCAATTAACCTACTGCTGAGTTGGCTGGTCATTCTCCATCCATTTCCCTACACATCCTCCTGTTATCAGACTCTTGATTCTCTTTTTAATAAACTCCGTAAAGGCCGGCCAAGGTAAGAACATTCATATTTCAAATTCTAAATACAAAAGCTTTTTAAAAAAATTTTTTTACCTTGTTGCACACCTTAAAATAAACTGACTTTGCATTGTAAATCCTCAATGTTCAACTATTAGTCTTCAAGATATTTAATTATTAAATTAACCCATTAGAGAGTAGGTTCTCACCCTATTGAGAGTGTGCCTTGACGTGGCGGGTGAGCTTAATTATGCTTTGGCCAATTCATATAACCAAAACCTCTCATTTATATTATGTTTATATATTTGTTGCCAACTTTATTAGGGTAAGAAGCGCAGACAGTTTTTGGTTTTTGTATTAAATTAACCCCTTGTTGTATTGGTAACCACTTCTCTCTAGATCTATGAATAGGTGGACCATGCTCACAGAGAAGTGCAAGGAGAAGACCTCCCTTCTCCCACAAGGGATCCACGGACAATCCTCGTCTCCCCTCTTAATCAGACAGATCATGTACAGGTGGTAAGTGGGCAATATCCAGAGATGCTGCTCCAACTTTTGTAGGGCACAGGCAGTCCACTGGTTGGTGACACTTTCTGCCTAGTCTTAGGTTTGATTTTTTTTAATAAAACAATGGAAAACGTAAAGCCAAGTTATCAGAAAGAGGGGCAAGAAAAAAAAAACGAAGAGCAACAGTTCTTACAGTACATATATTCAAGGGGTATGACAAAACTACAATTGACAGACTAAGACAAACCGAGATATTGGGTATGAAGTATGAAGATGATTTCATATGAAATTACAGATTATATTTAAAATACAGCAATGTTTCCAACAGCAGTATTCTGGACATTTCAACAGATTTAAAATTAACATTATTTGTGACATTTTTAAAACAAGAACTTAGGCCTGAGCTATGGGGCACCATTCTATATAGAATCATTTTTTTTAATTTTTAGTATTACTAGAATGTGTCTCTGAGCATTTACTGACCATAAGAAAAACATGTAAAAAATCTGAATATAAAATAGTGAAAAAATATGAAATGTGTTTAAAAACCTCAGTTTTTAGTTGATCAGAATTTTAAAAAATGGGGAAAAAAGAGAATATATTTCCAGGTAAATCAAATTTGTGCACGGCCCCAACTTCATTAACTATCCCACAGAGACAGTATTCCATGTACACAGCTCATGCCTATTATCCTGTGAGTGAAAGAAATTCCATGCCTGGACAGAGTTAAAAACTAGAGGATTACTTGCATTTTCCAATAAACCTATAGAAATAGGAAGAGGTGTGCACTTTGCCAAAAGGCTTAGATGTAAATCAGTACCAGTGGGGGGTAAAAGGCGTGGGCTTGGAAGGCAAGACAGAATTTCGACTTGATTCACCAAAAGTGTGTTTGTGTAAAAGGAAGAGTGAGAATGAGACAAGCAGACAGATGGAGGCAGACAGGTTTCACTGCATTATGAAGACAAAACACATTTGAGTTTCCCTTAAAATAAACCTTTGGAAAGCCCTGTACAAAGCACATGAGAGGGCTGGCAAGGGGGGCAGGGACTACTCTCATCTGAACATTCTAGGCCACCACCTAAATCTTTTTTGTGCCCTGCTTGCAATTCCACAAGTCTCCACTGGGGTAGCCTAGAATAACAAGGACTTTTACATTTAAATGAATGGATTCTGTATCCCTTTTGTTTATTAATGTATTAATTTCTCTTTGAAACACACATGATGTTAGCAACTACTTAAATAGAATAATAATAATAATAATAATTGCTGCAATAAATATTCCGTATTGTTGCGGTCTTTTACACATCACATTATGAAAGTATACTGTGAAATATTTCTTATTTATATCCTTTATAAGAAGCAGGATAGTCATTAACTGACCTTCTCTCTTCTAAATGGCTAAAAGTACTATTATTTATTTAACATGGGAGAAATTGGACTTTTATGACAGTATTTTATAGAGGCAGGAAATGGATATGGAGTCTTTAGTCGAAGTTGATACCTTTTATTGGGTCAACGTAGAAATAGATTAAGAATCAAATACGCTTTCAGCACCTAAGACGTTTCTTCTTAAAACGGAAGGATTGGTTTCAAGAAGAGAACTCTGATAGATAATTCCATCAGAAGAAGAGATCTCTGAGGTCTGAAACTCGTATGTAACTCGAGTTACATAAAGAGTCCGCTATAGAGAAGGGCAAACTGGAAAAGGAAGCATCAGGCTAAGTCAGGTGTGGGGTTTAGCCAAGTTCCGCTTGGCAGGTCATGGCCATTAACAATAGAAGAACACCTTGCCACCGGAAATGGAAGTTCTGCTCAACGCCAGTTCTAGCTCTACTCTTATCCACACTCTTCCTTAAACACCAAGGCCACTCAGCCCAAGCATTTTAGGATACCCAGTGGAGCTTTCTCGCCCTACCTTTAGAAAAGGGATACACACATTAAATTAGGTTATTGACACTGTGGCTTTTTTTCCATGTTAAAATGCTTTCAAGTCAACCCGATTAAGGTAATCCAGTACTGTGATGCAATTTGTAAAGACATGATGTTTTTTTCTCTTTCTTATATTTTGTGCAGAAGTACAGTCTCTCGTTTCTTCAGAAAGAAGCTTTAATCTATTACCAAAATGGGAAAAAAAAATTTTTATAAGAGAAAAGGGCGTGAGAGACAAGACTTTGAGAACTACCCAGGAGATACAGAGCCTGCTGACCTATAGAATGCTTCAGATTGAAGTTAAATACAATTTAATAGCACAAATTCCTGAAATTCAGGACATAATCCAGAGTCTTTGTATCTTTGATGATAATGATTGCCATGAGAAGTCAATGCCAGTTATTTCAGGCTAATTAGTTGAGATGTCCTGGGTGGACATAATAGTTTTTTTTCGCAGAAAGCTATTCAAAGCGATACCGATAAAATCTTCATCTTAAATGTGCATGAAACGGTATCGCAATAAATTGTCTCATGGATTGAGAGATACACCATAAGGAGTATCGGTGGCTTTGAATTTGCTTGATGAATCATATAAAAATCTTCTGGAAAGGGAAGTTATAAGAACAAAAAGATAATGTATCTAGAAGATAATGTAGATACTTTAAGCTATTTCGGGATATAAAATGACATGGCTTCTTTAGACTCAAATTATTACGTCTTTCTCCATATTGCCTAAAGGACCCCTATGTGATCTAACAGAGATTTCACTCACTACCTTGTACATCACAAAATAGAAGGATTGCAGGATTTCCTACTGTACAAAGGGTAGCTCCCTAAGGTCATATGTCATATGTTTTGTCTTTTCGTATCTTCATGGCATTTTATCCCGACTGTTTCTCCAACGGATGTATAAATAAATCAAATTTATTTTATAGTAATAATTGCGAAAACATAGCAAGTAGGTTAATAAAGTTTTGCAGGTCGAATAAAAGATAACTTCAAAAATACCTGGGAACTTCCCAGGGCAGGCTAGCCAGAGAAGCTTTCTGGAGGGGCAGGGCTAATCACAGATGGAGGCGGAGTTAGATATTTGTATAGGTGAGGCTAGAATTGTGTAAGGTTGGGCATTGCTCCAAACAGCATTATGTTGGTGGGGGTCAAAGAGGGCAGGGGAGTTGGCATGGCCAAACGCCGCCCCCTTGCCTGGAGGGCTAGGGAACTGACCTGGAGACTCTAGGTCAAACCTGGGAATATTCCCAGATATGGTTATAAACCAATTCTGTAGCGCAGGTTCTGAATGTAGATCTAAACACTACTTCTGTTTTATTAGGCTGAGTTAAATAACCATATCTGAGTCCAGGACCTTCCACCTCTCGTGACTTCAATCAGTAGCTAACAGTGTCTCAAACTATTCTTAAAACACCAGACTCATTCCTGACCATCAAGATCTGCAGCTCCATCCTTTAACATTCCATTTAAAATTACCCCGGTTCCCAAAAAGCTCTAGTTTACAAAAATACATATTAATTTCTTCATAAAACAAGTGTGATCGAGCAGTTTACCAATTGTTGTATTCTCTGACTCCCTCCACTGAAATACTTTTCGTTCATTCTCCTCTTCCTAAACAGAAGAACAATTGAAAAGGCAGCAGGAGGAAAAAAATAAATAAATCTTAGTCTCACTTGTAACAATCACGTTGGGTATTGACTGTCTTCCGGAGAATAACGTAACTGCTTCTCCACTCCACTTGTCTTCAGCAAACAGTTTTGAAGTTTGGGAGCCTAAGCACTTATGGTCATTTACAGCTTACATCTCAGTAAATCCAGAAGGTGTTTGTTGAAAAAAAAAGGACTACCAAAGCATCTTAATCTTCCTGCTCATTCATGCTCTCTATAATGTACTTTCAGGCCTCTGCTGAGAGCCTGCCCTGAAACTAGGTCTGATAAATTAGTCTGGAGAGAAACAAGGCAGATTCTGCTTGTAAAAGGTCGTTTCAACTTTGTTCTGGGTGAAGGTTTATCTTGACTGCAGCTGTGACAGACAATGCCCTGGTTCTAAATGGCTGGAAATCCTTGCTCTGCTTATGAGAGTACCGCGTTCATAATGCAGAATTAACTCCGCTAAGATCTAAACAGAAAGAAAGGCATATAGATTTTATGCAAAGAATGAGTTCGGAAGGATGGCACCGTAATTAAGATAATTTAGCTGTAATTTTCATATGTCGCCGTGACATGAATAGTATATAATAAGCATGGATTATAGTCCAGCATGAATCCCTGTTTTCTTTTATAAATATGATCTAGTCTGATAAGATTGTTTACATCCTTAACCCTTTCAGTGGGTCAGAATACATTTCTTTCCATTGAAAGGACGAGACTGTTTTCATAGTTTTATTATTATGTTTAGGTTTAAGAATTTTTTTCGGGAGAATTAAAGCTATTATAAGCTATGATAGAATGGCAAAAAATTAAATGAAATATTTTTTCATGGTTAATTCCCCATATATGCAAAACCAAATAACAAAAGTAAGAAAATGTGTGCTTGTACATACAGGAATATTGCAAATGCCCGCCCAGGACTACAACTCTCATCATCTTTCTTGCTGAAGGAGATATGACTTGCACTGCACAAATGCTCATAAGCTTGTTTCTTTATGTGCTTGTGCTCTCTAAGGGTTAAAGATGTACAGTAGGTTGGTACTGTATATATATGGACACTTTTGCGCCTCTGCTTTTTGGCATTCAGGGGTTGTCAGAAACCGGTTACTTAGCCTGTTAATTCATACTTATACAGCTATGAGCATTTACAATATATTTATTAACCCCTGAAAATACCAGATTGTGAACATATGGGCCACAGGGGGCTAATCTATCAGTTCATATAAGAGCTATGATTACGACACAGAACAAGCAGAAGTAAAACATTTTGCTATATAAAAGTATCCCAGTTATGGCCATACAACTAAATCAGATAAACTTTTTTTAACTTAAGAGCATTTGGTGTTGTACCATAAACGCTGGTCTGGTTGGCTGATCTTATCATCGGGAGACTTGTTAAGGTCCTACTGTATGCATGTTTGCGGTCTAGGCTAATGCATACTCTGAAATAGCTTTTCAGGGTTTTCCATATTTACCTGTATGATTTTATGCTGAGAGCTACTTTTATATCTGATATTATCTGCCGTGTGGGTTTTTAGGAATTTTATTGCAATGTGGGGAGAAGTGGCTATAGCCTTCCGTTTAAAAAAAAAAATTAAATAAAAACAATTTGTAAACAAAAACTTTTTTTACCATTTTCAGAAAATGGCACTTTACTTCATTTTATCCACAAGCCTATGAATCTATTGTCATACAAACATAACACAAGAGAAGAAAGAGATCAAACTCCTTACAAGATTCACGGTAACAGACATGCCTAAGATGTAAATATTATCAATTTACGCTTTAAATCATACTATAGAAATTTAGTACAAGCATGTATTCAAATACTTTAATTAGACGTTTAAGTATTTTCTAAAAAAAAAAACTAAAAAACAAAAACAAAAAAAACCCCTCTATGTATATAAATATTCAGCAGCCCTTCAATTAGTCTTGTGCTTCCAAATGGGACAACGCTTTTAATTTTTAAAGCAAGTTGAAACAGCCTTTAGTGCTGTGGCTCTTTGGTGTGTATATAAAAATGGAGCTTTTTGCACATAGCACAGACCTAGCCTTTGTTTGTTCATCTCACTCCAAGGTGCATGCCTGTGATCAATGCAAACACATTAAACTTTTTTTTTTTTTTTTTTTTTTTTTTTAGAGAACATCATTACCTGCTTGGAACTTGATTAAACTCGCCAGATACCACTTATCCAGGTGTCTACAAGTGATTCTCATATGTTTATTTTTCAGAGAGAATTCCAAATGCTGGAAGCGAATTAAATATTTGTAAGGATGTATTGGCTCGGTTGGTGTTTTATTTAGATATTATTTTGATGATCTTGGTACCTAAAAGCTTAGGGTTAATTTTTAAGGAAAATGGACCTGCTTAACTCTGAGTCCAAATAGATTGCCTATTATACAGCACAGCGGAATAAGATGGTGCTATATAAATCAATAAGTAATAGATGTACATAGCTCAGAACTTCCAAGAGTAGGATCATGGTGGGCTACCCAGAGCGCTCCCTTTTCTGATGAGTGGCTTTGTGAAGGGGCAAGGCTACCACATGTAGCCCCAGATGGCCTTTAGTGAGTTAACAATATGAAGGGAGTGGGTGGGGAGTAGAGTGGGGAAGGGGTGGTGAGTGTGTGGGGAAGGGGTGGTAAGTGGGTGGGGAGTAGGTGTGACCAAACACCACTCCCCTGCCTTGATAATTAAAAAAGTCACCCATAGACTCAGCAAAGCTTCCCCCGGAGACTCCGGGTCAAACCTGGAAACTTCCCAGCTATGAGAAATCGTCACACCAAGATAGACGCTTGTAGGTTAAGGACATAAATAAAAGGAGGGTAATTTATTGATACCATATTCCTATCTATATATACGCATGCATAAAGCATGTTTTAACTTTAAGTTTATTTCAAATTATTAAACATCCAAGTAACCAAGGTTAGTGCGACATGATTCACACAGTGGTCACTAAGAGGTGGAAAATTCCTAATGCCTATGAGCCAATTAAATATATAGTCTTCCCGTGTGCTCCTTCAATCTTTTTCTGTTTTCACAATTTCTACGTTTGTTTTTATCCAGATCTGGGGTTATTTCCAAGTACAGTCATTCTTCCTAGGGAGGAAGATGATAAAACACTTTTAAAAGGACTTGGTATGCACTGATGACTCCTAAAATACGAATAGAAAATATTTATTTCCTTCTGTCTTGAGTGAGTAAGAAGGATCTATTTAAAGTCTAAGAACTCATCTCCATTACTCCTGACTTATTCCCGCTTATGGAAATAATATTATGATTTAACTGTGGAACTCTTACTCATATTTTCATAGAGGTATTTCGGATCTGTCTGCAGGCAAAACATCTCATTAACCTCTTTACAACTCTTTCTAAAGTTTCCAACCTAAAGGGAAATATCCCACCATAGTTTTTTTTTTTTTTAACGGTGCCACTAAAACAGTCCCTAATAATCGTTGCTAGTTTTAATGAAATAGTGTTTTTGACTAATTGTATAATTTCAATATTTAGAATGTTGATTTTTTTTGTCTCCGTCCTTCTAGATAAAACTGATAAGACTTCGCTTCAACCTTAAGGACAATCATTTGACTAAAAAGGTCCAAAGCAAAAATATTACCGCCAATAAAAAAATCACAATCATACTCCGACATTAGAAGTGTTATTTATTTAAAGTTTATAGATTAGTTTAAAATTTTAAGCAATATCAAAAATAATTATTAAAAATGCTTGTTTTTTGTCACATCTCCACTTCCTTTATAAAAAGTACTCCGTTCTTATTTCTTTCTTTATTCCTTTATCTCTTTTTCTTTCTTTCTTTCTTGCTCTTTTTCTATCTTTCTTTTTTTTATGTTTTCTCCTTGCTCTGAACCCTTCCAACTGCCTGATGTTGAATGAATTATAGCATATAGACCCATTCATTCTGAGGCAGTAATTTTCTCTTAGTTGTCAATGACTGCCATCTTTTAATTAGCAAAATAAACAGTGCTATGATAAATGCCATTATTTACTCAAGAAATGATCAAAATCATTGTTTTTTTTTGCTCCACGGGGGCAATAAACTGAAAATGTTGTGTGATTTATTCAAGACCCTTTGACTCTGTGTGTACTGTGTCAGCAGGCAGGCATGCATAAATTCAATCACATTTCACAAAATAAAAAAGGCCTCTTTAATGTGGATGCATCTTTTCTTAACATATTACACACCCGAAGCCATTTCGAAAAATTTCATTTACAGAGTAACAGGGATCCAATGATTATTTCCAAATGATTTCCCTTTAGAAAAAAAAAAAAAAAGAAATATAAACCAATAATATTCTATTAAGTCTGAGAAGGTTTGGTAAAGTAATCATTTTCAAGGTATATTCTATATATTTATTATTAAGATTTATCTAAAATCATCTCATTTTGTTTCACTGGACATTAATATTAATCAGTCAATAATTAAAAGCTAAAAATAAAATATAAAATATATAAAATATATAAAAAACTATTTATAATAATAATAAATAATAATAATAAATAATATTTTTTTTTTTTTTTAGTAAAATCTGAACAAGCATTAATTAAAAATTATTTTGAGGTCCAGGATTTCGAAATTTGTGATTGTTCTGGTGGACAAGTCTGGGAGATTTTATTAACAAATAAACATTTCTTGTTTCTATGAATAGAGAAACTATAGCGTTTTCTTTTCTCTCTGGAAAACCTGTCAAATTTGCCCCTCTCTTTGGGACTGTCTTTTCGCAACAAGTCGTATATGAGGTCTTTTGCGGACACGTTTCAAATTCAGATAGTAAATTCCGAAATGACGAAAAGTAATTAATTCACGATTAATTTGGTTTTGAAGGCTCAGCTGGTATTTGCAGAAATATTTATTAAAAATAAAACGGAACGATAAAGATCAACAGTATTTTTTCTCTATTTTTGGCAAATGGCAGACAGCGCTTACATTTTAATAATTAATCAAATGGTATGTTTTAAGTTGGTTAGGTTTCAAGATGCATTTTTTTTATTTTACATATGCAGAAAGAGGGCTTTAAGATAAAGGATGAGGCACAAAGCAAGCAATCTATCTAAATGAAATGTGAATGCGAGGCCAAAATGATAATGATTGGGTGGGTCCGTGATTGTGTTTGAGGACGTTAGCGCAAGGGCAAATAATTCTAACTACTGTTATAAAAGGTAGCTGTCAGGTCAGGATCAGAGAACAAAGAAATGCCACAAAACATGAGGAACACCATGGAGAGAGAAAGTATTCTCACGTACACCAAAAATAAATATTATAACAAAGTCAACATAATGGCAAATAACAGAAACTACCCGTACCAGGCTTGAGGTTCAATGACTAATAGAGATATGGAACATTACTTTAAAATAAAAAGGTAAATATAGCCGTGTATTAGGATAAGATACAAGGAAAGTTGTCTCAAGGTCACTCAAATGCATATTCCTTGTCCAGTTCCCTCAAAATGCGATTAACGCAGAGTGACGTAGCCTGGCCTAGGTTGACTAGGCCTAGGGGAAGAGGTTCAGGGCGGTGGCAGCCCTTCTACTCCATACAGGGAGCCTCATACCCCCTACAACACCACTACTCAATGGGCCGGCTAAAAGGATATCACTGATCTCCCCAACTGGCCCATGAACACTACTGAGGTCCTCCATCGTTTGCTTCTGCGTGGTGGCGGCTGGGGGCCACTGCTCTGCGTGAGGCCTAAGGGCAAGTTCAATATTTTCATGTGAATATATTTTAGGATAAATAAATACATTTAGCGCCATTAAGCGTTATTAAGGTTGGGTGGAGGAACTGGGAGAATGTTTTAGTACAGGAAACTAATTGAAATGCTTCATTTGACACCTTTTATAACAGTCACTGATGTAAACAATCTCATAATTTTGAGTAAATGAGGTTAGTTATGGCACTTATGTTGTAACTTTTGAAAAACCTGGACAAAAGACACAATTCACGCTCTTAGTATAAATGCGCTCTCTTTTTATAAGAGATGGTCCTGGAGACACACAACTCAATGAACCCCAATGACTAAAATTATCTTCTGTAGAGGGTTTGGTATTTCTGTGATAACTATTCAAATAAGATAGAACAATATTTTTTTTTTTCACTGATAGAAATCCTTTTAAACCACAATCCTTGGTCACGATCTGTGAAGTCTTTTGAAGTTCTTTGGCAAATGTGCCGAAGGTGTTTACTCTCACTCACCTCTGCAGTGCAAACATTGAGAAGTCACTTGTATCTTAACTCTGAGTCATTAGAACATCCATCAGATCAAGCCTAGACAGGGCCTTTGTGCAAAATGTAAATGACAAAGCCAGCGCAAGTTCATTTATTTTTAGTTTATTTTTATATCACATGTATGTTGGCTACGAGGGGTCAAATGTGAATGTGATTTATATACCTTGTGGTTTATATAGTATTAATAAAACCATATAATTCCTAGAATAGTGAAGCCTTTCAACCGCAAGATAAGTCCGGCCTACAATAGTAGGTGACCTGTATCTCGCTAGTTCCAACTGTCGCTAACCTGAAGCTCCATGGATGCTTAACCGGTTGGGTGATCTTCATGTGAGTTTCAGTTAAATGACAGAGGGCTGCTGATTTGTACATGTTTTATAAAGAAATGTAGATAATATTTCCTATGGCTTCAGGAGACCACCAAGTCAACTAGAGCTGACAACTTTACATACAGATGGAGATGCCATCAGTATTACGTCATACGTCTGCCTATCCTATGCATGCTTACTGCCACCACCCCCCCCCTCAAAAAACAGGCATTGTTTTATCCAGTTACTATTATGCAATTGAGAAGAAAGTGGACAACAGTTAAATGTCCTATGATGGGGCTCACACAAGTGTGGCGCCCTGACCATTCCAGAAAGACGTTTCCAAAATACCTGGAGGAAGAAAAGATAAGTACCTCTTACATAGTTATGAGTTTATTTCCAACACCAGTACATGATTGTGTTGAATTCATCATCGACTATGAATGAACAACCTTAGCGAGCTTCTCGCCCAAATAGAGCCTTAAAACGTGAGTAGTTGTTATGGATAGAGTTCCTGAATGTTCTCCTACCAACCTCAAGTTGGCCCTTTATATTGCATAATGACATCAGCAAGTTGAAATGGCCAACTGTTCTATAAACACCTGTAAATACCTCAGGATCTGAAATAAAATATTACTGTGTTGCAGGTTAGTTTTTATTCCTTCTATTTTTACAATATAGGATACGCACTTGAAAATGACAAAGAGAATATTATATGATTTAAATTCTTTAGTTCCGGAATGGAATAATCCATCAAGAAAATCTATTTGAATTATTGACTTGATTTTAAATGAATGTTGCATAAAGGTCAGTATATTTACAGTTTGATCAGTGGTCAGATGGGCAGCGCTGAGTATTTTAATTTAATCTTTTAAGTGCTTGATGTGAAACGCACCTTGTTTGTCGCCCTTTCTTATGCCTTGGAACGCCATGAGTTTTTGGGGGGTTTACACCAACCGCAGGTTTAATGGACAGATATTCAAGATTAAACATCTGAGTATTCAGCTTCCCAGATAATGTTTTTCATGCTCAAACACAGAAGTTAAAACTTCTACTTGAGTACAGGTGACTCAGTAGATATAAGTCTAATAAGGACCCAGTTATTGAATCTTTAGATTTAAAGGGTGGGTCATTAAAGGGTCTCATTTTATGTATTGTACTCAAATTGTGCATTCGTGTAATTACAAGGGGCTCATGTATCAAAAGATCACGTTTGTCTTGGATTTTCTAATCGTCACAACCTGATCCTCCGTTGGTAGTTTACATATTATTATTAAAGCTAAAAGCATGAAGATAATTTATTTCCAATTGTGGGTACCCATTGATTTGACATTTTCTCTTTACTTTAAATTATAGCCCGCGTCATACGCATTTCACAGCCT
This sequence comes from Spea bombifrons, assembly GCF_027358695.1. Classification (NCBI taxonomy): domain Eukaryota; kingdom Metazoa; phylum Chordata; class Amphibia; order Anura; family Pelobatidae; genus Spea; species Spea bombifrons. The sequence continues at coordinate 7,797,609 of NC_071098.1, forward strand.
GCACTAAAGATTAGAAAAAAAAAATAGCAACAAAAAAGATGAGTTTTATTCACACAGGTTTTATAGAGGTATAACAAGTGCATCATCTAACCATGAAATGACTGTAATGAGTTTTAAGTAAATAGTTTGTATTGTAATACATATATAAATGGGAAAGGTAGGGGCATTGAATGAGAAATCCCCCAGGCTAAGCATCTTTCCGCTGAGATACCGGGAGAATAAATTGTGTATACTGCTCATGCCTCGGTACGAATAACAGTTTTGCGTGAACCTGGTCTTTAAAATGGTAAACATCAATCAAACGCACAGGCATTTAAATTTTAGATTACCTGTGATGCTAAAGTTAACCGTTTCAGTGCAAGGACCCAGCAAGACAAAAGTCTTTCGGACGGCAATGGGAATATAGTCATGGACGTCTATCACATTTTTATTTTCACATATATTGTGCTAATGTTTAATTGTTCCCCTTTCTGGACGAATCAGTTATTTTACTTTGTACATTAAAATAATTATACTATTGCAAATGGAATGGTTAAGTACATTTTAGGTTTTCAAAGAACTTAATAAGGATCTATACGAGTACTAAATAAAAATAAGTTTATAATAATGAATGATATAAAACCATACAAGAGTGATTTCATTGGAAGTTTAGGTCCTTGGTATTTGTAGTATGTTTTATAAAATCATTTTAGAACCTAATGTTATAACTAAAGCAGATCCGATGGGTTAGATTTTGAAACTGTTGATAAATGAAATAAAATATTGACATATTAGAACCTATTGCAGAACTTGTATCAAGCGTTATGACAAACCTTAACATGTTTTCTGAACACCACAATATAATTACAAGACATAAATATCAAGCCGGAATAAACCGACTCCCACCCATATCCTTCAGCTTTGGGCCATTTTCTGCCGAGTCAACTTTTCTAAAACCATAATAGAGAAGACAAAAGCTGTGATTAATTAGGCAGAGATTTGACTTACTTCCCATCCTAGATTGGATTCCTTTAATGTGGTCTTTTGCATCATGATGTATGGCCCAAGTCTTTCACCCACTTCAAGCTTCTTTTTGGCCCATATACCCAGACCAGCTCCTGGAGTCGAAGATTCTCTGAGTTCAAAGTCAGGTGGGATTGGAATGTCATCTGGAATGTATACAGGAGCTTCGTAAGGTGAACCTTCCTTTGGGGTAAAGTCTTCACTGTTTGGAAATGGAGAGGGAGGTCCTACAGGAATGGGTGACATGATGCTGTCCTCGGTTTCTTCTTCTGCACTTTCACCAGCAAGGAGATCCGAGTCTGGCTCATACATATTATTTACAAGGTCACTGTCACCTAAAAGAGAAAGGGACACAATTGTATTTAGGTACATTTTGTGGTTATTTCAATATCACATGAACTTTAGAGCCCTACTATATAACTGTAGCTCTCGATAACCAGCCAGATGCCAACTGAAGCTCTCTAATCACTCATCACAGCAGCGGCACAAGTATCCCTGCTCCCACTAGACCACCAAGAACCAGAGGTCATGGTATGGGGCTTTTGGGACATGTGGGACATCCACCTTAGATACAGCACTGACCCCAATGCTGTTCCAGGGCCCTGACAGTTTTTTACCCCAGTTCCATATCATCCTAAAATTTGTTGAATGATCCTCATCCTTTAAGTGGACATTTAAATCAGCCTCCTTTAATTGTTCAATAAGGCTGCCTATGCAGCATTGAAAGAAATACAGTTGTGTTGCCCGTGAGAGAATGATGAGTAGATACAGAGATTTAGTGCAATTTGTACGTATTTTACTGTAACTTGCAATCCCAACACAGGCCTACAATCACTGTTAACCAGGCTGCCATTATGGCTGGAGTGTTTCTAATCACTGCTTCATAACTTGTTCTGAGGTTATGCCAAGAACATGACTTTTTATGACTTTGGAAATCCTTGAAACACAACAGTATGTTATTTTCTTGTGTTATAAACCTGCATTTCATGACTTTGGTTACACAGCTGAGAGGTATGGGTTAATGATTTTACTAATGGCCCCACTACATGAAAGCCGGCTGTATGTATGCATCAATGTATAGATCAATGTATACATATATCTATATGTGTCTGTGTGTGTATTTATATATCATTCTAGCTTTGGCCTTGTGTTGAGCTCAGAATAAATTAAAAAAGGCTTGCCAATAACTAAATTGGCAAAAAGACTCACACGAAGAGTAGAATTTCATTTATGCCCCCACCCCTGTTACCCGTCACACTATTTTCATTACAAAATGCAATAAATGCTCGTTTTCATAGGCTGATGATGTTAAGTCCCCTTAGAATACCGGCGTATCGGCTGATATGTATAGTTTCTGCTGAAAGAATGAATATCGCTGTGTTCTGTCACTCTAGACATTCAAAGTAAAAGCCCATTAGAACTGTCTATTAATGCAGAGGTGATTGGGATTCTGCTTGCATTCCTGCTCAAGATTCTACGAAGAATGTGAAACAAAACACAGCTCTCCGACTCTACGAGAGGTTGGGACAGTGTAAGGGACAGATTTGTCTTCTTTCAAACACAGAGGCAGCATGACTGCCCTCATACTGAACAGTAGTTTCCACTATGATAACAAGAACAACAACTGCTTCATTGTGGGGCGAGAGAAACGGAGAGGACTCCCATGGTGTATATTAATGATTGACCTCTGATGTAATCCAAGTGAGGATAGCACCCAGCAAAAATTGCAGTTTTCACTTGTACAAAGATTTTTTTTTTTTGCATGCGTGCCAAGTTGGAAACAGAAACTTTCATGGGACTTAGACGCAACAGCTTGTTAGCTTAACGATACACTATGTGCCTTTTAAATGATAAAAAAATAAATAAAACAACAATATATGTCATCTCTTTATAAAATACATTGGCAACGAATGTGTCCAGGCAATTTCTACACAGCCACGTAGAGTTTGCAAAATATAAGCCAAAGCCTGAATATTCATTTTCAAATGTAGAGAAAATGAGGAAGATGTAGGAAATTATGGTAATTTGGAGAAATAGCTCTCAAATCCCTACAGGCTATGTCCAAATATTATAAAGTTATCTGAAATATGTTTAGCAGGGGTTGAAGAACAAGCAGACTGGACTATAGCTCCCATCATCATCGTCTACCAAAAAGAACTAGGTAACTTTTCTGGCCAAACTATAGCTCTACGCATCTAACCAAACCTCGGAGCTTCCAAAGAGTGGTCATCCCCAAGTGCGCTCCGTCTGGCAACTCACATCAAAGCCAAAAGGGGGCAGACCAGAGCTGATGGGTATGGCTGGCGTACCAGATAAAGGATAAAAAACCCAGAAAATAGGTGAAATTAGCCAGTAGGTGAAAGAGTGGATGGATCAAGACACCACAACCAGCAGCAATGATGAATATTTCTCCAGAGACACAAAAATGATCATATACCCTAAGCAAATACACAGAATTCCAAGTTATGCCTAAAATATGACCTGAAAAAACACACATACTACTGGGATCTGAACAACACTATAACTCACTCCCACCCCCAAAATTTGTAACTATTATAGGACTGCCATTTAAGCTACATATCGAATTCCCCAATTTGTTTGGATTCCCCAAAAGCAGACTAAGATGACATCAACAGTTTTGTTGCACAGACTATATGAAAAATGTATTAGAATGATCTGATGAGTTTATTGCACTGTGATTAACACAAAGTATTTCAACAAAATACACATTTTTATCATGGTTAGGGATAACATTCCAACAAAAAAATGGATATTTAATTGGATGATGCAGAATAGCTCAAATTTTACTAGAAAATATTGTGGACTATGAGTGTAGCAGGGGAAACATAGTGGGAGGTGGGATAAAGCCATCATCCGCCATCTTGGATATTGGCAGTTGAAACACTAGTGCCAAGTCATTGATCTATCCCATCCTTAGGGGGTGGCTGCCACCTTTGGCCCAGGGGCAAGAAGCCTAGTGCCACCAACCACCAAACTGGCTCACATAGCCTGTCCTTGATTCATATATATGCATGTTTGGAAGAACCTTACTTCGTTTTAAGTGAACAAAGAAATCACATCTTCTGGAAGTGTTTCTGGTTAAAGCTTTGTTCATTTTTTTCACTTTCCTATAGCCGAATATCTCAAAAATTTGCCATATCAAAATCAAATTATTTCTTAAAGTGATGAGCATCTTTACTCAAGGAAAACCTCCATAATCCATAATCTATCTTCTCTCTCTGGACTTTTCTTAGTGGTACCCTAACCATGTGTTTTTGTGGCTCAGGGGACTATCCACTAGTAAAACAAATTAATAATTAATGCTTTGTGCTACAATCCCAAAATCTAAAGCTGTGGAATCAGGAATCTTGGCTCAAGATCCGTGTTTTTTGGCAGAAAGAACTATATTTAAGCAAAAGCGACCTAGTTGGAACACATGTTGGCTAAGAGCGAACGAACAGTCTTTAAAGAATAATTAAAAGACTTTGTTTCAAATCAAACATTGAGTTTTTAAATATGCATAAATTGGTTGTTTGACCCAAGTTTAACTCATGTGTTAACAATGATCACTTAACTTTGGAAAATCATAATTTCGATGAGGCCTTTTTTCTATGATAAGTACAACATTAAGTAATAAGAATAAAAAAGGCCACTTGACTCAAAGAAGGGCAAAGGTCAGCTTAAAAGGGATAACAATTATTATAAATAAAAAAGAAATTTCAAATAAGTCGTTTGTGTGTGACATCACGACTTGCCCTTTATGCAAATTAAGCAATTTACACCGCAGTGGTTTAAATTGCAATTGGGAATCTCCGAACGGGGGGTGAAATCGGCAAAATTAAAATTCTCTCACCTATTTTATTCTATTTGCACATTTATTTGAATGCTAGCAGCCTCCTGTTCTAGTATAACATGCATGCAACACGGTTAGACGTTCGAAATCTCCGTTCATCAACCACAAATTCCCCCGCATGCCTCACATAAGGTGTGTGTGGACTTAAGATCTTAAATTTTCATCCTACATAAAGAAGAAAGAAATTATAACAAACACCTTGGGAAAGTGGAGTCCCCAGATCTGAATTGCTGGGTGAAAATAATGTAACCCTATCCTCAAAAAGTATACGTTCAAGACCTAAATAATATCTTTCTAACAAGTAAACCGTAGCATATAATTTATCGAGGTTTTAAAAGAGTAACAGCTAAGTGATAAAGGCAAAATTAAGTGTGTTCTTTAATTAAAGGATTTATTTTTTTTCAAATAGGAAAAGAAGCCTGTAACGATAATTTGGAGTATTCCCCAAAACGCATATTCCAGAATACAGTAAAACCAGCAGGGAGGGTTTCCAAATAACTCAGCACTAAATGCCAGTATTAGATTTCCAGTAAAAAGCTAGTCAGCCAGGCATCACTGAAAAGCCTATTAGAGTGCAAAACTCACGTGTGCGAGACTCTGTGGATATAATTCGAGTATATGTTCCCGTGATGCAGAAACGCAGACTCTCTCCAAAGTAAAAAAAAAACACAATAAAGTCACCCCATCGGGGAAAAACAGGAGCTCATGCTTTTTTTGGGCCCTCACTCCCATTGTGTTGCGTGCACAACCATCGAGCCTGCATTGGGAAGTCACCATGAGGAAAAAAAAATGGCGCTCTCTTGCTACTAGCATTTCTCTTGTGACGTTGTTGGCGATGGGGGCCCTCAAAAAGTCAACTTGGTCTGAGCTCTCCCCCACCTTCCCCTGAGTACAATGTTACAAGTCCGTACCTTGAAAATGAGGCATGAGAATTGATGGTAGGGATGTGAATAGGGAGTACACCGGTTTGGGACTGTGGTGGGCCCCAGTGCCCCTCCAGAGGCTAGGCCCCATATAGTTGAACTGGTTGTTCTCCCTCTGATGGCGCCCCTGTTTGGTTATAAACCTCAGAGGGTTGAAATTGGCAACTTGGTTTTTCATAGAGAGTCAGAAAAAATATTATTTGGTTTTTTGGAGAGTTTTTTTTTTTTTTTTTTAACGGAGCATTTGCTACTATAAGGAACCAATACACATAGTACCGGTATATTGCGGGGAAGTGGTTTGAAATTTATCCAGTAAAATGTTACCATTTCTAGCTCCTGCTGAATTTCATTGTCATTCGACTCACTGCTTATTTCCCCCCCAGGGCAGCAGACAGGAGTGCTGACGTTTATTAACACAACAGATTAATAGCACTGGGAAAAGACATTTTCGCAAACATGATAAATATTAATAATAATCAATAACAACTTATGTGTCCTAAATTGAGCTGCAGACATTACCCCGGAGAGAAATATAGGAGTGGCGAGAGAGAGAGGTGAAAAGAAGCAAAACGCTTGAGAAATTGCGTTAATATTTTCATATTCATAAACTGCAGCAAATATAATGCTTTTCGCGGCCAATTTCCTGTCCTTTCTAATTGAAAATGCTGCTTAGTAATAAGTTTATTGTAGAAAAAATAAGACGCACAAGATGAATTGCTACCTAATTGTCTGGGGTATAGACCTGAAACTTAGCTATATAAGGTGTATTTTGCTAAGTAAAATTATAAGTACTGGGGAGCTAAGTTAGATAATGGTTAGTTTTGTGTAACGCTTGTTAATTCATTTATTTTGAGTTTAAAAATGATGTATAAGAAAAATAATATTTTAATATAAATACCTAGGAACTTCCCAGGGAAGGCTGCCTGGAGCTTCCCCTCTCCTGCTCCTTATAGGATCGAGGCAGGGGGTGTGGCTTTGATAAGAGGCGGGGCTAGTTACATTACGTAGGAATTACGTAAGCCTCAGTTGAAGGGTGGGAAGTGGGCGGGTAGTAAGCATAAACTTGGCAAGAGTGGGAGGGGCCTGAGTAGGGCGTTGACAGACCCTAAAACCTCTTCCCAGCCCAGAAATTGAAGAAATCAACTCAGAGCTCCAAGTAAACAGCAACTAACTTAGAGACTCCGGGTGAAACCAGCTAATTTCCCAGCTAAGTTAAAATGGCAACCAATGGAACTGCCCAATCGGTGGAAACATTCTGTTGGTTGCCATGGTGACAACATTGCTTTTAAAGCTTTGCTACAGAGTTGCACCTTTTATAAATCCACCTTAATGTACAAAATCAAAACCTTACTTCAATTACTGCATGTTTGCTTGCCCTGACATTTTCATTTAGAATACATTGTAACGAGGTGATAAATGTCCTTGGGAAAATAATGTGAACTGATTTTATTTAAGCTTGTTAACAAGTTAATTATGGCTATTAAAAAATATTAAAATCAACCCACTATTTTCATTTATGATGGATTATGATATATAACTCTCTCCCATAGCATAGACACTTATTCCGCAAATAATTTTACCAAAAAAGACATTTCTTCCTAAAATGCCATATCGATTAAAGTTATTTTGTCTGTTATTTCCATTAAAGGTTGAATATTCCTTAAAAAAAAATGTAAATGCTTAAACAAAACCCCCATTGTAAAACTGGGGTACTTACAATGTGAGGATTCTTTTATTTAATAACCTGCCAAAAAAAAATAAAAAAAATAAGGTTCTCTATTTTTTTTTCATTTTTTTTTTTAAAAAAAAATGCATTAAGGGGAAAGTACTAGCCTATTCCACTGGAATTGGCAAATGTCCCACCGTGCTTCAGATATGACGCTAACACTCAGCTTTCAAAGTGTGATATGAGGTGTTGTAAACACCGCCTGGCTCTATTTAAAGTAAATGTTGTATACTGAATGGAATTATTTATATATATAATGCACACGGGACTCCATTATTTGTATTTCAAAGCTGCAGCATCCCCCTGTTTCCTTTGCTTTTTTTTTATATATATTCAGCCTGAGGCCAGGCTGGTGAAATGACTTGGGATGCCACTGTAATTTTTATCAAGACTTGTTCCTGCTAAAAAGCCTCTTTGTTCCCCAGAAATGTGATTTGGCCTTTTTTCCCCCCTCTCTCCTATTCCTTAGTTAATATACCACTTCCACTTGCCCTTGGGGTAGGAAAGGTATTCCACCGCATGGCTCAAATCCTACTGTTTTTGTTCTAAATCACAACAGAACTTTTCCTCTAGACTAAGCACCATAAATGCAGGAAATGTGAACATTTTAGTGTTTTTTCATCTTTGTTTTTAGCTGTTATTATATAATTCAGAAATTAATAAAACAATCAAGGTCGTGTTTAGGAATCGAGAATCCCCACTGTGCGTAATTTTGATATACATTTTTTATGTATCTATTTCATCATCAAATCTCATATAATTTATCCAGATCAGAAATAGAGAATTAATTTTCTTGGACATGGATCCTGACTTTTAATAAACACTTATGGGTCCGGGCAAATAATGGCAGCACCTATAACAACGTCTGATTTCATATTGGGGATGATAAATCCTTTCCCTGATGTGAACCCAAAAAGCTTCTTGTATTTGTTACAGCAAAACAAATAAAAGACAATAGAAAATAACTATATGTTTTCCTACAACTCAAGACGTTCAATATTTAGGATTTAAACCATGTGTGTGAACACACAACCATGAACATTATATTGATATTGCGTGCCGTGGCCTTATGTTCGTGGATTAAATATATATCGGACAAAAAAATAATTACAAAGAACTCTTTATAGAACGGGCAGCTTTCATACAATGCTCCTTAATGAATATTGCTCATGTTGGCCCTGCACGTTGTTTTGGGCCAGCAATTTCTTTAGGCTGAATGAAAATGATAGAATAAAGAAATAGTATTGTGCTGAAACACAGAAAAAGTTTGATCGTTTTCAAGAAATTAGAAATGTCTCAAATATATGCACGCTTTTAGCCAAGATGGGGTTTTTTTCTAGAACTTTTTATTTTTTTTATATGTTTGATCATGGAAAATGTAATAAAATAAAAAATAAAACTAATTTTACCCTTTAGAACGCTGGGGGACATAAAGACTTCGCAGAACCTTTATACATTCTATAAGGATCTATAGGACAATTCAAGAAATTTTCTGGAATCAACGGTAAAATAAAGGATGTGCAAACGATATAAACTTTGAAGCTGGTGTCGTAGTCTAAGTCTTCTGTAGTATGATCATCTTTATGGCCCAGGCCTAGGAGTATAAATAAGTCGGGTCCATAATTGTCATGTACTTGGCTATACTTCTTCTAGATAATCAAATATATATACTTTCTCTGGCTAGTTTCGTCGTCTAGTGGGATCTAGGTAATAGAAAAAAGCTTTTTGGCAAACATTTGGCCATTATTTAAACAGCTGACTAGTCTTGGACAAGAAGACAGGGCCCCTAGAAGAAAACCAGGCATGGGCGGGCAACAAGGCTTCCTAGTGCAATAAACTCACCAAACTTGGGTAGCTTGAAATTGCTTGTGGCACAAAAAATATATGAAATCTGTCTTATGCTAGAAGTTCTAATGGTCCTTCTATATATTTCATATTGTTGTCGTATGTTAAGAATGAAGTTGTTTAGCTCTGAGTGATTATGGTTGATGAGGATATCAGAGCCTCTATTATCCCTTTCCTGAACTAACCCAAGTGTACTCATGGATTTGGGTGGAAAGTATTCATTAATACAAACTCCACCACAAAGTTACTTTTGTGGAAGTATGAATTCTTATTTATATACAGAAATTGTGTTATTGTCAGGGCCGGCAAATGCTGGGTGGGCCACTGGCCAACAGAGCCATGCAATCATGCTACATGCGTCAGTTGACGGCCACACTTATATCATCATTAAAGTGCCAGAGCAGCCCCTTCATCATCAGCCCGGCCCAATTTATGGTGATTGGACACACAGGAACAAGAAATTATGGGACATTAAAGATGTTTTTTTTTGCTTTATGTCAATTTATAGCTACGATAGCTTTATTTAAGAAACCGTTATTTAGGCGAATGATGATCCATTATGTCAAAGAACACTATAGTGTTAAGTACATCTTGATATGAAATTAAACAAAAAAAAACATATTTTAACAGAAACAATGATCTGATGAATACGATAAAAACATTCTAAATGTTAAAGACAAATCCCAGCCTTTTAAACCGTCCCTTGCAAACTTAAGGCTGTAATGTAATAATAACCATAATGCTACAATTTATATTTCTAAATTACCTTTTAAAGCTTTGCTTTTACGAGTCAGGCTACAGAACCCGAGAATACATACGAGAAGAAGTGGACACGTTTTTTGTTTTTTTTCTTCTAGTAATCACGGCTTTGAAATGTTCGATACAGCATTGTACATGTTTCCCGGTGAATAAAGACCGTATCAAGTGATGCAACACAATTCCACTTTAGATAAACCCTAAACAATGTGACACACAGTTGCATTATGTTGCAAATTTAAAGAAAAGCTTTGTAGTGTAAACTGGGTTAAATGCCAGCAGGAGTATCTTGGGAGTACCTCTTTCATTCCTAAAGTAACTAAAGTCTGAACCCTTGTACCAGGGGTCTAGCCAAAAACAAAGTCTGGAATGCTTATGAAGCCCGGGTTCTTTTTAACGATAGTAGGTGAATGAATATTAACCGTGATATTTATTTTATGTCTCTATGGCCAGAGAATAATGGAATAATGTTATTAGAAAAATGACAATATTGAAAATACGACTACAGTATTTTTGGATAAATTTGATTAACGTCTAGATGAATCCAACAAAAAAGTAATACAATTAAGAACTTTTTATACTAATGTATTGGTTTGTCTTAGTCTTTTGACAATTCTAGTATGGACTGTAAGAAGCGCTGGGTAAATTGTTGGCGCTATACAAATAAAATATGATAATAATAATCATATCAGATGCAATGGTGGTAACTGGGAATGCTCGTTATTTAAGGATCCTTCTCTCGTCTTGGTAATACCATCATCATTCCAGTTTTTGTACTCTAGTGCAAAAAGGTAACAGAGTAGTTTCTGTTGACGGCGGATACATACATCACCCGTTTTGCATCTAGGATGAAGTAGCCATGTTTTATACCTCAAGGCATGAACTGATAGGAGAAATTAAAGGACACAATTGTCCCGTAACACAAACAGCCAGAGGTCACTGGTTCACATCTGGCTGAGGGTTGGACATGAACAAATGTCATTAGCATTTGACAGCTAACGGTGGCTCATTTGAAACGAGTTGGTGGTCTCTGTTTAATCCCTTGGGGATATGTGTCTAAGTTGTTAAAGCTTCCAATGGCTATAAATTGTGTGTATTTTGGTTGAATAAACTAAGACGCCAGGAACATAATGGGTAGGAAAATGGATCTGCCCTTTAACATACATCATAGTCAGATGGGTAAACTGGTAACTATCTGGCACTGCTTAATAACTGTCCAATTACACAGCAAAGGAATTTCTTTTGATAAAAACAATAATAAGCATCAAACACTTCATCTTAGCAGAAAATCATTATTTGTTATCTGATACACAGCTTAATTTTTTAATTCGTAAATGAAAAGTACCGGTTACCAAAAAAGCACACACACAAGGTTTGTAGAGCACAACACAGGTTCAAACAGTGAGAAGAACTAGTAGTTAATGTATAGATCAAAGGGACTAATGCCTTTCCAATAATATTAATGTGTCAGCAACAAGATCCCATATTCAAATAAAATGCTTTGTCCAAGCTTAATTGCATGTTCTCTAAAGGTTCACAGAAGAGGTTGGTTTCAGAAGAGGTTTAGAAATCTTGAGTTAGAATGGGTGCAGAAGATGGCTAAAATGTTTTTGGTAATGAGCTTCTGAGGTAGCAGTGCAGAAGACAACTAACACGAAGAAAAGGGAGAAGCTTATAAAACAATAGTTGGTGATGTTGCCTGCTATTGTACCACAAGGTCAGTTTTATAAGCAGTGGCGTCGGCAGGGGGGGGCCAGAGGGGGCCATGGCCCCCCCTACATTATGCTGTGCCCCCCAGTGTGCCCCCCCAATTGACCCGGCTCACCGCCGGGAAACCGGGACATTTCCCGGTGTACCGGCACATTGAGCTGCTGTAAAACCGAAGGGGGGGACCGATAATAGAGAAATCCCCCCCAGGGCTGTAAGTGGTGCTGCCCGATCAGCAGCTGCAGCGTGCAGGACTGGTTGGGGAGATCCGTGTGCTCTCTGTCACTGAGCGCCGGGCGATGGGATATGACGTTTATATCCCAGCCCCGGCGCTCAGCATAAACAGAGTGAGCGGCAAACCAGAAGGAAAGGAGGAAGAGAAAGCAGAAAGGAAGAAGAGAAAGCAGAAAGGAAGAAGAGAAAGCAGAAAGGAAGAAGAGAAAGGTAAGAGATGTGAAGAACGAGGGGGGGGGTGTTTGAAGTGGAAAACGAGGGGGGTCTGATGTGCAAAACGAGGGGGGGTCTGATGTCCAAAACGAGGGGGGGTCTGATGTCCAAAACGAGGGGGGGTCTGATGTCCAAAACGAGGGGGGGGGTCTGATGTGCAAAACGAGGGGGGGGTCTGATGTGCAAAACGAGGGGGGGGGGTCTGATGTGCAAAACGAGGGGGGGTCTGATGTGCAAAACGAGGGGGGGGGTCTGATGTGCAAAACGAGGGGGGGTCTGATGTGCAAAACGAGGGGGGGGTCTGATGTGCAAAACGAGGGGGGGTCTGATGTGCAAAATGAGGGGGGGTCTGATGTGCAAAACGAGGGGGGGTCTGATGTGCAAAACGAGGGGGGGTCTGATGTGCAAAACGAGGGGGGGTCTGATGTGCAAAACGAGGGGGGGTCTGATGGTAGATATGTGTGTGTGCATATACAAATGGTGAGGCATGTATTCAGGCAATGTTTATGAATGTGTATGGGCACTTGGGCAGGCATATGTGTGTGTATAGGGCAGGTGTGTATATGTGCATGTATGGGCACGTGCATATATGGGCACTGTATGTGCATACGTGTGTATGGGCAGTGTATATGTGTCTGTCTGTATGGGCAGTGTATATGTGTGTATATAAGGAGTGTATTTGTCTTATAGTGTATACGTCTGTGTAAGTATGTGCAAGGGCAGTGTATATTTATGGGGAGGCATGTGTGTGTGAGCAGTTTATGTATGTTTGGGCAGGCGTGTATAAGGGTAGTGCATATGTGTGAGTACTGGCAAGTGTGTATGTGCAGGCAATTGCAGCGTATATGTGTGTTTTTGTGGGCAGGCATGCATAAGAGCAGTGCATATGTGTGTATGGATAGTGTATATGTGTGTATGGATAGTGTATATGTGTGTATGAGCAGGCATGTCGTACTTAAAGGGAAGACAATGATTCCCTGTAACACATGTTTAACTCAGGGGCACCTAGGGTTAAATCCAGGCCTATTTCTGGTTAAAATGAGTGTGTGTGTCACTGTGTGTAGCATTTGGACACAAGAGAATATTGCGGGGTGCTACTTGGTCTAGGGCATCACTAATACAAAGCGCCACGTGTTAAATCTACGGGTAGGCAGAGTAAGTGAATGATGTGTTTGAATGCGTGTCTGGGTGTGATAGCGTATGTTTGTGGGTATGTTATTGTGCACATCTGTTTTTATGGGTATGTTAGTCTGTTTCCAGGTGTGTTATGGTGGGCATGTGTCTAGGTATATTAGGGTGGGATTGTTTTGGGGTGTATTATTGTGTGTGTGTGTGTTTGTTAGTGTGTGCATGTGTATGTATGTTATTCAAGTGTCTAAGTGTGTGGATATGTTCCTGTGTGCATGACGTGTTAGGAGTCTTAGATGGATCCTTCAATACATCATAATAGTCTCTGTGGCCGTGTCCAGCGGGGTCCATCTGTGGTTGTAAGATTTTTCTGTTTCTGTGGGAATTTTCTCCCATTCATCTAGTAGAACGTTTTATGAGCTGAAGGTGATAAACCAAGACGTTTTGGACAGCACTATGCTTCTAACTTTGTGGGAACAGTTTTGGGGACGGTCCTTTTCTATTCCATCATGACTGTGCCCCAGTGTACAAAACAAGGTCCATAAAGGCATGGTTGCAAAAATTCCCCACAGAAACTCTCCAAAATCTTGTGGAAATCGTTCCCAGAAGAGTGGAAGCCGTTATAGCTGCAAAGGGGGACCAACTACATATTAATCTCTATGTATTTATAATGCAATGTCATAAAAGTCCCTGTTGGTGAAATGGTCAGGTATACCCTACCAGTAAAAATGCTATCCCCCCCAGATTTTTAGGGGTTCCTACGCCCATGCATGCTAGGGAGCGTTGAGCGGGGCCCAAGAAAATGCTTGGGTAGGGTCCAATATTTTCACTATAAAATATATTGGCAGCAGGGTAAATATCTATATATGTTTTGGCAGCAGGGTCTAGTATTAATATATATTTGCTGCAGGGGCTAATATTAATATATATCGGAAGCTGGGACTAATAATATATACCGGCAGCAGGGTCTAATATTAATATATATCAGCAGCAGGAGCTAATATTAACATATAATGACAGCAGGGTCTAATATTTATATATATCGGCAGCAGGGGCTAATATTAATATATATATCAGCAGCAGGAGCTAATATTAATATATATCGGAAGCAGGGGCTAATATTTATTTATATATATATATATATATATATATATATATTGGCAGCAGGGTCTAGTATTTATATTCATATTGGCTGCAGGGCCTATTATCAATAAATATTGGTTGCAGGGGCTAATATTTATATATATTGGCTGCAGGGACTAATAATATATATCAGCAGTAGGGGCTAATATTAATATATGTTGGCAGCAGGGTATAATTTTTATGTATATCGGCAGCAGGGTATAATATAAGTATGTATCCGCAGCAGGGGCTAATATTAATATATATCCACAGCAGGGGTTAATATTAATATATATCGGAAGCAGGGTCTAATATTTATATATATTGTCAGCAGGGGCTAATATTAAAGAATGAAAAATAACTGTCACTTTAGCTGTTATTTTGAAATCATATTTCAATCGCGGTCTTTACTTCAAAGTGATAAGTGCATGTTATGTAGTTAAAAATGCACGTCTAACGTGTTTGTGTGTATATATGTATATGTATATATGTGTATATATATATATATATATATATATATATATATATATATATATGTACTGTTTTATAATTGGCCCCCCTACTTTGGTCCCTGGCCCCCCATGTGCCCCCCCTAAATATGAAAGCTGGAGACGCCACTGTTTATAAGTGCATGGAACTTTTGTAAAACGTTAAAAAAAATTTTAGTGCTTTATATAAAAAGTTAAGTTCAATATAATTTGTGAGATCAGCTGATATCAAACATTTGCTGGAAAAAATAATAACGTTTCAGATTTGAAAGCCAAGACTTAGTTCCTCCTGGGACAAACGGTTTCGAAACTAGAATTCTAAATGTTTCATGTTCCCAGGACAACTACAATTTTAAACAATACGAGGTTGATGCTTAAGACCAGCTACAAAACTCTAAGTACACTTTAAATGGTATATTCCATGTATTATTGGCTAGAATATGCAATCCTTCTTTTTTGCTTATAATTATAGAAGGCGGCTGAAAATAATTTTAAATCAAGGATTGAGTCTGGTAGAGGGGAGCAATCCTTTAGAGAGAGAATAGTTTTTTGAGTTCCTTTGAATAGTCACAGGAATTTCGGAATTGTTTAGCGTGGACATAAACGGTTAACTACGGTTGGAATTCATTTAGGTCCATTCTAAGGTTGAATTTGATGTAAGTCTATTCTTTTAAATAACATATTACAAGCAAAACTGATAGCAACGTGTCAGTTACCCAAGATCTAACCTTATCTACTATTAGGATATGGTTTGCGTAGATCTATCAGTAACCTAAATTAGTTCATTCTACGATCAGACAATGCCTATGAACCATCAGTCTTCCCAAGAGGGCAATGGAATGAAATTAACATTTCATAATATTGAAACCCTACAAGAGATTGCCTTTAAATATGTATTTTTGTAACCTGGCCTATTGTGATGCAAGGGCTCCATTTTTAGGAGCCATAGTATAGTCCAATATCTCCAATGAATGACTCCAGAGATACATTGTGACACATGTTGACATGCAACAAAAACATTAATAAGCCTTAATGCATTCAAACGGTTGTGTTGGTAAAGACTAAAGCTTCATGCACTACTGCTTCCATCTGTGTTCAACAAACTAAAATAAGTAAACCCAGGTGCAGACCCCTACAGATTCAACCTGCGGCGCTATCAAACAAACAAGAACGACATAACTAACACAAACACCACCTACAGTAGCAAGTGGTTACATAGAAGCCTGCAATGAACGTTACTTCAGCTATCAAGGCCAGGCCTGGACTGGGGATTAAAATTGGCCCTGATACTTTAAGGCCAGGGGCCGATAAATCACATAAGTGTGAATGCCGGCTGGATATACGGGTCCAAACACTAAAGGAAAGGGCCAGCCACATGTGGTATATGGGAGGCGCCATTTGCCTGATCAAGGCCATTATTTTTAAGGCCCAAGGAGCATTAATATCATATTTAAAATGTTAAGTTTTCTGTCTTCAAATACCTTAAAAAGTTAAAGGTCAGGTCAGTAGAGCATAGGAACTTAAAGCGTTTATTTCTCAAATGACTTATTCCATAGAATAATTTCATAATGTCATTGGATATTCCGCGCCAACCCCAGACTTGAGTTAAGTCTGATACCACAACAACAATATTTCTTTATGGAACTTCCATGGCATTTGGTTTGCGTTTCCATAGTCCAAAATGTATCTAGTTAACATTAGATATACTGATTATGACATGGAATAAACCAATAGACCAACAATTAAAAAGCTTTATCCCCTGTGTGGAACTTTTGTAATTGTGTGATATCGGTGTCCCACGTATAATCTTCTCTCATTTCATAAAGTGATGCTATATTGATAATATGTCGAAATAGAACAAAATGATCACCCGAGGCCTTTTTTACAATTTAGATAATTACTAGACACAGCCCAATATATTTATTCCTCAGTCACTATAAAGATATCTCTGCGCCGCCAGCCTGAGGCCGCGTACAGCCTCCTTTTCTCCGGTGTCCTGAAGCAGAGCCGGCGTCTGCCGCAGGCTAACACTTTTGTCAACGTGATTAATAGCGCTGTGGATTGTCGTTAATTCACTGGCTAATGACTGCAACTCTGACCACTCATGAAGTAATCGGGTGATGTATGTGGGCTACACTCACCTCGTGGCAGAGGTGAAAATCATTTCGACAAGTCAAATATCGTCACCGGGAACAAATGGTTCTCCTTGTTAATAAAAATTAATGATTTTTTTTTTTTTGGGTCATTTTCTAACTAAATGAAGCTATGAAGTGCATAAAACGGGAATAAGATTAGCGAGTCGTGCGCTTGATTGGAAATCTCTTCTCGTTACCAATAAAAGCTTTATAAATGTGTTTCTGGAATCTTATGTTATTTATATTGGACCTTACTAGTAATTATACCCTTTTCTCCTTTTTATTACACATTTAGTAACTTCCAGATATGTGATCTTTTTACCTTTATGATGATGTATAGCTTCTTTTTATTGACTGGCATTAATGTATGGAAAAGTATTTCAACCTTTGTCAACTTCATAGTCTTCAATGAATTATAATGTTTTCTTACATAAACGGTGGTGGAAAAGTAGAATAGACATTCACTTGATATAGTAGACGGTTAGACAGTGAGGGAACATGCACGGGAAACACATGATGTTTTCCTGAACAACGTTATAAAAGATAACAAACTGTAAATAAATGAGGGTAATTTGTGAGATGTCCAGTTGTGGCCACTCAAACAAAATAACACTCAGAGCCATAAGTATGAGTTCTGTCTACTGTCTGTCAGAAGTCTGTTTGTTCTGTAGAACATTGCGTTCAAGAAGTGGAAGATGAACCGGGCAGTAATTCCGTTTTCTATTTGCTCTGGCACTCCATTTAATCCCAGGATCTTTTGTAATCATCTTTCCCAGACTGTCACAATTATATATAAAAATCCAGGCAAAAGCTCTTCTTGGATACTTTATGGATAAAACCATGTATCTATGTGTGTTCTAAGCTAGAATACTATGTTTAACCCATTAAAGCAAGTTATGCCTACATTTTAACCCTCCTCATACTACCCTAAGCAGAGACCCCACCAAGCTCGGTCAATGATAGGTTCTATTCACTAGTTTTTCCATAATTGGAGTCACCGAATGTCTCAGAGTAGAACACTATAATTTATATCTCCTAGGGGTCTAATACTCTTAAAATCATCTTTCACAAGCTATTTTTTTCCATGGCAGCATGAATTGCCCCCGGGCAATCTCCATATCAATATATATATTTATAGATCCTGGCAACAGGAGCTGAGCGAGGATCATTTTTCTATCCATTTGATACATATATTTATATTTATGGATACATCACTATACAGCTATATATCTAGTTTTTAGAAATATATCGTAACCCTGTATTTGGTTCCACGACATCTAACGTGTCATGTATGGGACAAAGATAATCCACCTAGAAGATTAAATTGGCATACACAATGGCTCTCAATCTGTTGGATATTATGTTAAAAGATCATAAATCCGTACTGATTTATTTATTTGATTGGATACTGAAGCGAAATAGACAAAATCCCCCAAAAATGAAGATTTTTGTCTTGGAAAGATTGGATTTTGAAACATTTAGACACTAGAATTTACCATAAATTCACTTAATTTCACTTCATTTTTTTTGTTAATGTTAACATTCTACTTTGGTAGGGTGACACTAAAAATGATATGTAAAAAGTACAAACTAGATTTCACCAAATCTAGATATTTAATCAATATTTTATGCTGAAATTTCTAGGGGCTGTATAGTTTCTTATCTTTTCTTACTCCCAAATTTTATATGATGCAACAAAAGTAAAGAATGTTGAAACATTCGTCAAATTCTATACAATTTGTACAATTTGACATCCAGAGCCAAAACACGCACTTGGTAGAAAAAGGTACAATTTCTGTTTTTGAACAGCCTGACGTTTAGGTTACTCTGAATAAATATGGCATGAAAATCAATATATTATTAAAGATATATTAATAAAAGTGCATATTTTTTATTCACCTCTCTATTTTCAGTCCAGGAGAATATTGGTGATGAATTTGCAAATGGTCCTAGAATATGACCAAGATGTTTTTTTTTCTCCTCTTTATTATTTATTCCCCCCACTGAGGACCTCTATTAGAGACTACAGTGACAAATGTGTGAATAAAAGGCAAAGACAATATTTTAGTCTCACTGCATAAATCTCTCTTTACACATTATTAATTTTGAAATAAAACATTATTCCTCCTAGCGCTGGAAAGGGAAGACCATAGCGTATAATGAAAGATGATTTCTTGGTGCCAAATAGAGATAATAAAATAAAAAAAATGACATTTTGGTTCGATGCGCTCGCTTTTTCATTGGGACTTATTTTGGAGAAATGAGAACAAGCCAAAGAGGCAATATCTGATCATTTTTAACTTATTTAATCAGAGGGGTTAAATAAAATAGTGATTTCTTTTTTTTTCTTTTTCTTTCTTTTTAAGAATTTTCTTGGTCTGTCTAACCATCTTCCTCTTTGTCTTAGTTTGCTCCCTCCCATGCTAAGGCGATAATCTGAGGAAACCCTACTTATATGATAAGGAAGGAAGAAGGAAAACAGATGGGAACGTACTAAGAATTGTAACAAGTGCATTTCGAAACAATTCAACAGGTCCCTTTCTCCGAAATAACAAGTTTCCACTGCGAAAATCGGTTAATAATAACAATAACAAAGATAGCGGAATAATTCTGTAAGCCTGAACTTATAGTTTGCAGCCATAGACACTAATCAGCGAGCTTGGTTTTGGTTAAAATATATTTGGTTAGTGAAATATCTTGGGTTTAAAAAACATATATTTTGTGTATTATAAGTCCTGTTTTAGTTATCACTATTATTATCTGAAAATATGTTTCAGATAGCAAATGGTTTAGTAAAATGTAGAACCACACGATTAAGTAACATACATTTAAATTGATATATACATACATTTTCTTTTTTTGTCGCTTTTTAATAATAAAACATTTTTGAACGGTAAATGAAAACCTTTTTTAAAAATTGCTGCAAATTATTTAATTTTGGGCAGCTTGGGCCAAGGAGGAAATCTCTGAGGATGGTCCAGGTAAGTCGAATGTTACTACATACCTACAAACTTATAGTGTTTAGAAAACTGTGTTGAAAAACTATAGTAAACTTATAGTAAATCCTATATAAAAACGGGCTGTAAATATATTCAGATGATCTTTCCACAACCAGTTTTGTGGATTTCCTTTTAATGAATCCCAAAATGCTATTAATTGGCAAAGGAATTATATGACACTACTGTCCATAGAAACGTGTTATATACGCTATTTGTCATGGTCCCTAAGGAAAATGGGTATATATATATATATATTGCCATATTAGCCCCCCAAAAAATAAATTTTTGCAAGAAATTGATCAATTTTTGGGGGGCCAACAGAGGAAAAAGATGTAAAAATCTCATAAGCTTTTGGAACTCAGAAGCTTAGGTTGAACATTAGAGGAACATTTCTTAGAGTGTATTTTGGATTTTCTTAACCCCGTAATGGATGAAGCTAAAAATGACCACATGTATGGATCAAGAAAACAGCATATAGCAGATCCATTACGTGATGCTCACACGCTGGATCTTCGTCTGTCTACGGAGAGTTGCCTGATATCCATTGTTCAGGTAGATGATGAAAAGCTTCATTATTCCTGCTCATTTCAGAGACATATGCCGTGCTAATTGGGAGCAAATTGGTCTGTTTCATAACACAGAGAAGTGTAGCACAGAGAAATGGATAATTTGTCAGTGCTTAGAAGGTCAGCAGGTCAATTTATAAGTAACTCTATGCCTTTACCTGAGTGGATCTACATCGGTAACCTGAGAAAAGCTCATCTTTTGTTACTGCTATCTCCAGCGTAACATACTCTGACATCTCAATAATGAAACGGTTGGTGGGGTTAGGAAAAAAAAAATGATATTGAAAAGACCAAAATTTAGCTATATTTAGAAAATTACAATAGCATTTTCTTAGCATTTAATTTTATGAAAATGGATTGTTTTGGATGACGGAAGCACCAAAAAAGGCAATAGAAGGAGAACATGAGAATTGTAAAACAATGAAAGGAACTGTTAATGTTAGGAAAATATCAATTTAATTTTTATGAGAATGGAGCTAATGAAGTCATTTCGCTTCAAAAAATTAGCTTTCAAAATTAGCACTCACTGTATCTGATTGCATTATATAACCTCAAGATTGGTTTGGCTTGTTTATTTCTTCTCAACCAGGAATATTACTGTAGAATCCGGATGTGTAGAACCTAACATTTCTAAAATACATTTATTGGGGGTTATAGGAAAGCGAAGTGCCCCAGGACACATTGGGGTTTATCTACTAATGTGGAAATTGTAAGGAACGTTTGTAGAAGACTTGCTCTTTGAACTCTTTGAAGGATCCATCCAACGGAAGGATACGGGATCAGGATAAATCACTTGATTGTTTCCAATCAAACACAAATGGACACCAATGGGGATTTTAGTGGGAAGTTTTAGGAGCAAGGATGGCCCTAACAAAACAAGGAGATCCTGACATAACCCTATATGCCCAATATACTTTAATGTATACTTTAGTAATGAAACCATAAACAGGTCTTAACCTATCTTTAACATAAGACAAGGTGAGGGCGGAACTTTTGGACTTAACTCCTCGACCAAGTTGAGCACAGGGGCAATTAATTTAAGTTCAACGGTATAATGAAAATTCTAATTGTTATGGCATTATTATTATTATTATTATTTTAGGATTGCAATAATAGAAGACCCCTTGGTACCAAGAAGCTAATTTAATTGCAGGATACTTCTGATTTTTTTTTTGGTTAACTGCCAGTCATTAAGTGTCAGCGCGACAATGTTGCATAAACTAACAACGCAGAAGAATGCTATGCGACCCATTATCTGACCTTATCATATGAATAGTTTCTTTGTCTGTGATCTGCAAGGTAATCAGCAACAAAATTCGGCGATTTCTCCTCTTGGAACATTCTAAAGCACAAAATGTGCATATTTCACGTGAATAAGCACCCAAATCTTTAAGTATGCAGAAGGATTACCCAATAGCTTTGGAAGCTCCCAGGGAACCTGTTTAAATCTATGTTTTAAAATACTTTATATAGGCAAGTTACAAATTAACCAGCCTTGTCTTCTTGGGGGGGGGGACAAGAGGGACAGTGTTTTCAATCCGTATACATTATATATCTAATTGGGTGATTTTCTCCCAGTTAAGAGGGGCTATCGGCCCCTGGAATTGCCAACCTAGGCCCTGACAGCCTAGGTCAGGATACAGCACTGCTCTATTGCTTGCTGAACCCAACAATCCCTGCAAACAATCCCAACAAACCCAACAAAACAAGGAATCCCTCTTCCTCATGGGCCATAGGCAGTTGCCTTATGGCGTGTACCTATAGTAAGGACAAAAACACACTGTCTCCCACCAAAAAGTCAAACAAATACCAGTGAATTAAATCTACTTATCAGCGAAAACGTAACACATTTCATTGTTCGGAATAAGAACTCTAATAGCATTACAAAATATATAATCCCCAGACACAAGTTTCTGACTCCTGCACTACTTCTATTATCTGAATAATAATATAAATAACCGCAGTCAATTAGCAGAATACGGAAGATATTAGAATGTTTTTTTATTGAATCAGGCTGGGCTGAAAGCTATATTTAAATGGCCTGTAGACCTTTTGTATCATAGAATTCATCTTCCTTACATGGTGAATATTCTGGAAAAAGTCCACTGGCTATATTTTGACGACACCATTCAGTTTCATGAAATAGTTGTGATTATCCCTCGACAGAATGGATTTTGTCCGTATCTAATTGGAGAGTCTTAGGAAGAAGAACACTTCGTTTCAGCATAATTCAATAAATAATGTTTGCTTCATAGGGATCACGTGGTGGAAGGGGTCAGTGAAGTGAACTACTCCTCTTTTATTTCGAACGCCTATGTTGATAGTAAGAATGGCCTTTTTGTCCGAGAAAAGTTCTACTTATGATAAGAGACAGATTTATTTTAATCAAATTTAGGTATGTCTCCAGAAATGAAGCCCAGCTGAAGCTGAGATATACACGTCATGCTGTAAAGATGTACTGAATCTAAATGATGTTGTGACTTTCTTAGTCATGATTAAATTGGATGAGGATAGATACCTGATAAGTTCATATTTCCAGGGAAATAGAACAAAAATGAAATGTGGTGGAAAACTGTGCTCCAGAGGGACTTCAATTTCTCCAATCCAACGAAAAAGTGAAGGTTACAGAACAGTAGATAAACCATTAAACCCTTCTGAAACAGTATTTGGTCTTTTTTTATCTTTCTATTAATAGGGCCACAAAAAGTATCGCAAACGTTTTGGGTCCGTCATCTCCGGACCCAACATTTATTCTTCTGCTAAACGTATCTAAGGAGGCTACAAAGAAGATTAGTAAAAGCTGAGAGTATTAATTCTGATGGACCAGGTGATGATCTTAGGAACCCTACGCCTCAGGTCTTTACCTTGTTCCATATGGAGAAATTGACCCCAAAACCCTATAGATGGATGAAATAGCAAATCAGTAGCCATAATCGTCTTTAACAAAATTATATTTAAAGTCTTGGAAGCACTCACTATCCTTAAAATATATATTTTTTTCTATTTTAGTTTTAAATAATCCTCACAATCCTATTGTCTTCCTAAAAAAGATTAATATGGAGCAATAAATGCAAATTGTGCCCCAAAATATTTTGAAGTAAGTAGTTTGAAGCACTGAAGTGAAACGCACAGACACAGAGGACTGATCTGAAAGGTATTCTCTGTTCTTTCAAGGCTCAGTGAATGGCTTCTCAGACATAACTTTAATGCTCTGTATTCTCCATTTATCATGGGTTCTATAAAACACATCACTGATCTCCTTGCGGAGAAGGGCATTTTGATCACCCAAGGACTAGTGGATGTGGGATTTTGAAGTTCTGAGTATTATCTTTTCTGCTGAAATGACAAAACACACTGTAAATAAAAAAATAATAATAATAACAATAGTGAAACTGTTCCCCATCTGCTCGATTTTGCAGAAAAAAAACATTCTGCACAATTTTTTAAACAAACTAAAGATGCTTGCTGTCTTTAATAACTATGGTAATAAGTACAAAACATTTGCACATTGTATAGCAGCAAAATATGATCATTTAATTTCCTAAAATAATAATAATAATAATAATAATAATAATAATAATAATAATAATAATAATAATAAAAAAAATAGAACACCAACACATGGTATCTTTCTATGGCTCTACCCACATCACAAGAGGTGCATCCTGATGACATAGTAATTCTCATTACATGCGGGGGTCTGTGATATGTGATGCTCCATATAAAAACTAGATTCCTCCCACCTCACACACGCACAATTTCCGATTTTGGCATTGTCGCATCCTAAGTGCCTGTCTTGGAACTTTGGGTGGTGCTGTAGGAACCTAATGGTCTTGCTGATTGGACCATACCATTTATTAATAACAACATACAAGTCATGTACAAGTAATAAAAAAATAAATATGTTTTATATAGTTCTACTTTTTATTGTGTTACCCTACATTTCAATCCACCAATGGAAAAAAAAAAGAAAAGGTATTAAAAAAATTCTAAAAAAAAAGCCACCGATAGTCCATATGTCTCTAACGTGCAGAGAGACAAGTTGCAGGGCTAAATCCAGCAAAAAAGAAATAACTGAATGGAAACGTACTTGATAGATTGTACTTTTTTTGAAGAAAAAAAAAAAGTTGGGTTAACATATAAGGAAACAATAGTGAATATAATGACCTCACTGTCTGTGTAGTCTAACACATTCGCTTGATATGAACCAGAAGGGAGGGGCGAGTCTAGGTTTTGGTTATTGTTGGACTAGAAGTTGAACACTTAATAAGGGCACATTTATTTATATATTTTCACAGAAGGCTATTTTAGATAAAAATCTAAGGTCACGCCAAAAAAAAAAAAAAAAAAAAGCGTTGGGATTTTCCTTCATTTTTATAAGTTAGCAATGGCCCAGCAGGGGCTCTGTCATATATTTCAAGTGTTCTAATAACAAAAAGGATATGGATCCACTGGGTAATTAACATGCTAGATCTGATGGCAAGCTGCCATGTAAAATATGAAATGCGAAGCACAATCAAAGCATTAAGTCAGCACTTTTTCAAGATGACATTTCAATTTTTATTTTTTTTTATCCGGTTAATTGAGTTCTAGTAAATAGCGAAACCACTTGTTTGTTGGCAAATTTAAGCCAGAAGAAAAAGGTCATATCTTAGGGCGTCTTTACATTTTACTTTTGGAGAGCTGACAAGAAGGGTGAAAGCAGGTGTTTCAAGAATGCAAAGAAAAAAAAATAAATAAGAAAATAATATTTTCTTTTAATTTCGTTTGTTTTGCGAAACATTTTGCAGAAACGAGTAAGCATTTGGAGATTTATGAAAATTCCTTGTTGATCTCTCTAGTTTTTGGGGTTTTTTGCAGTTTCTCTTGGGGGGTTTATGAGCAGAGATGTATTTACCTCCCACACTGCCCTACGCCTGACCTAAGACAGAGCCCCCGACGCCCCCAACGTCTTCTATATATTAAAATGCACCGTGTGCCTTAAAGACACAGCGTATGGAGGCTGTGCTCAAAGATCTATCTTGTAACCGGCCCATTGAGCAGCGGGACCCTGGGAGGGGGATGATCGCCAGACAGGGGTACTGCACCCTTGGACCAGTCGGCCTAGGCCGGGATACATCGATGACTATGAAGGGTATTGACCCTGCATAGTCTAGAAAACAGTATAGTAAGAACACCAGATTACCGATCCCCCTACCATCCTGGCTTCCAAAAGCTCCTTGGAGACCCAGTTATTCAAAAATATTCTCAAATATTCCTAAAATGGAGGAAAAACTGCTCTGTCAGAGGCGTCATCACATTTATGGTACATGACCCGATGCAACAACAACTCGCATAGATTTTTTAAAGATAGCACTTATATCGCGGCATACTTAATCTTGACGCTAAATAATCTGTAAAGAATTAAAATGTATTGTAGCATCGGGATGATAATTCGGAAATATATTTGTTAGATTCTGAGTATTTTCCTATTTGACGATTCTTGGCGTGATTTCTTTACCCTATGCATACAGCGTAGGCCGATTGCGAGAAATTCTATTCTGGGATTATCGCTTAAGCTTGGGGGTTTGTGAACAGTATAACATAGTGGTTGATGGGCAGGAAGAGGTTTACCATGCAAAACATGTTAAAATAAGTGAGCCTGCACCATATAAAACCAATCTGACATGTGATACGGACCAGAGTTTAGAATTCTCCTCAGAAATCTGAACCAAATCCACGCTTGTTGTTTTAACCCTTGCCATCACACACCATTAAACTGCACGTTTAGCAATCTGCGGTGAAACATTTAGAGATGCAAAAAGCGTAACTTGTACGTATATCAGTTATATTATTGGCATATAATCCGCTTTTTGTGACTCACAATGTCTTAATTTGATATGTGAGGCATCCATGAAGTAAATTATTTTTGTTACAAAATCAATGTAGAAAGTTCGCAGACATCTTCCAGAAAAAAAACTCTTACGTAAATACGAAATGCCTTCCAAGTGTCCCTCTCAGCAGAGACAGTCAATCGTCGGGTCACAAATCCGCGTTTCCTTCTTTCCTCCCTTGATGTCCCTTTTTTTTGTAAGAGCTCAGAATGTTTGCTGGGTGTGAGCGTATCTCGGGGTTCTACAGTCCCAAAACTCATATATATTAAACCCTTATTATGTCAGACCGGGCTTGGAGAGGTAGCTGATGTGGAGTTCTCAGAGAGGGAGTCCCCAAAAGGAATGTACATATGGAACCAAATGGCGATGCAAGTAAGTCTGAACTATTTAAGAGGGCTGTGACTTCTGTAAGGCAAGAGAGCCAGCTGCCCAGGCACTATAAGGTGAGGGGCATGCATGAGCCACCTTGGACTTATGAATGAGGATATAGAAAAGGAATGAACTCAACACACTCTTATTGCAAATAAATACTCATTAAGTGCCCATCCGGTTACAAAACGGCCTTTGCCAAGGTTTGGGGGTACCTAAATAAGAATGTGAATAGTTTATTAATTCAGAGTATATATATATATATTGTTCTTTATTTTAATGATTTTGATTGCGATTCGTACTACTTTTTGATCCAGAAGACCATATGCCCCAGACACCAAGATTCTGAGCTACGGCTCTGACTTGAAACATATATTTTTTTTTACAAGATAGCCTTCGGATAGCAGCATTATACAGAATAAGGATCCCCACCTCGTAAATTGGTGTCTAAAAGAAGAGATTTTTCTAAACCAAAACCAGCAACATTCATGGTGAAATGGCTAAACGCTCTCCACAAAATGTCTGATATACCGGAATGTTGGGCAAAGGCTGCGTCTTATTTTGATATCTCGTTGGTAACATATTGTACAATTACACTGATTTGACAATTTCCATTATGGCTGATCAAATATTTAGCGAACCGTGGCGATGATGTCTAAAACGTCTGCCATTTGTTTTACTAATGGGGGGATACTTAATAAATAAGTCAAAAGACTTGGAATCACATCCTCATAGCTCCCTTAGATTAGATTTGCAAATAACAGGCTCTGGGTATAAATTACAGCGGAGCGGAAGCAGACAAATGCAGGAATTGCACAGCTGCTGGGTGACTTGGCTTAGTGTTTTCTCCTTATGGACATTATTCATATTGGATGGGAAAATTGGTTTATGTGTCTCGATCCTTCTCAAGAAGAACTGAAAATAATAGAATATACCCATATAAATAGCTAATTATTTTTTTTTAAAATACATAAAATATTGGAATTCTACGACGGTGTGAATTTGGTCACAAAATACTAAAGCGTATCCATTTATAAAGCTTAATTGTTTAAGCTCATTTGCCCTTAGGACAAAACACATATTCCTGATGGGGTTAGTCCTGAGTACCAATAAAAACTGTTTACGGGCAGAAAAATAAATATTTTTTGAAAGAGGAAAAAATAGTTTACTCATTATCATTATTTAATTAAATACAACTTATTATTAAAACATCTAATTATTTTAATTCGTTTTTTAAGCCTGATATGGATGCAAATGGAAGACCGTAGTAATTGAGTTAAAAACGTTCATTGTTGATCTATACCTGTGCTTTAAGTCCAGACATTTCTTATTCCCTAGACTTACAGTGTAAGAGAAAAAAAAAAGAATTAAATCAAGCGAGTGCTTTCCTCTCCCCCCAAATCCCTTTTATAGGTGCTTTAAAAAAAAAATCACACGGCCATCATAGGTGCTATGCCAAAAAATCCATTTATAGCATAGAAAAGAGTAAACGGAATTACCGACCTTTATGAATGCTCTTGTTGTGTATATGGATGAGTTTGTATAGTGCAAACTTCCGACAAATATTTATACATTGAACGCGCCACTCTTTTTGGGAGGAAATCCTTCCAATATCTACTTTTGGATGAGCTGTTGCTTTCCCAACTTTCTGGATCACAAGTGGAAAAATAATCTTACAGTTTCTGGCGTGAATATCTAGTGCTATGCTGCGCTCAACAACACGGATCAGAAGGGTTCAACTACGCGTTTCCGTATTTACAGCCTATTTTCGTATCCCTGTTCTTGTACCAACAAGGGTTAATGTTCGATACTTTGAATCTAGATGTGTTACTTCATTTGCTAAGAGATAAACCCCAACGTCTTTCCCTAAAGCGGAACGCAGAGCCATTACACCAGTATTGGGTTTGTGTGATGTGGTTCCATATAAAACAATGTAAACTTAACCCCTTAATGACAAAGCCCGTACATGTACGGGCTCAAAATGCATTGTTTTCAATGGGTTTAGGGACCGCCCATTGTCCTTAAGGGGTTAAAAAAAAACAATAATTAATATTTATAGGAGGAAAATTTATTGAAAGATATTGATTGGAATCAATAAATCAAAAAGTGGAAGATTTTTTTTTTTTATATTTTTGTTTTTGTTTGCAATGAAATAAGCATAATGTTTATTTACTTATTTGAAGAGATTAAAACCGTGCCACCGGCAAGTAAGGCTGCATTAATATAATGTGCTATTTTAAAGTCACACCTTGTCAATTCTCAAATTCTGGCCTCTTTTCCATAAAAGAAAAATCACAGCATGTGCTGCTTCGGAATAAAATATCGTAAAATTGACATATTTGACTAGAAGACATAATTAAAGGTACAGTGTTTCTGTTGGAGGTCAGCGCTGAACATTCCTGAGGCAGAAGCAAATAACATAACATTAAAATTCTAATCATATTAAAGAATGAAGAATGGACCTTGTCAAATCTCGCAGACACTACACTTGCTAAAAATATTAATGTTTGTCTAAAGTATCAAAACTCATGAAAACTGCTGCCAAAATAGCCATACTATTTAAAAAAAAATACAGGGAATGCAAAAATGTTATCAGATACTACGTAGTGAAACAGATCTTATTTTCAAATCCAATTTCCCTAAATTTAATGAATTGGGTTCTATAAAAACAATCTGATGGCAGATCAGACCCATTTGGCCCATCAAGTTTTGACTTAAAGACTCAAACCTTAATCAGTCGTTGGTCCCGTCTTGGAGCCATATGCCGATCCAATGCTTGTTTAAATTCACTTACTGTATTAAAATATACCCCTTCTGCTGGGAAACTGTTCCACTTATCTACTACAATCTCAGGTCTGTGCTACCAAGTCAAGCTCATAACAGTACTGAATTCAAATGTGCGCAATAAATTCAAGTGGACTCAAATGGTTCTACAGTGGCCATCTCATATACTTCATGAACATTTAACCAAAATATATGCCTTACGACGCATATAGAAAAACAATTGTCATATGAAGGCTGATCTCAAATATGTTTTTTTATTTGGATTTAAACTCACTAGAACGGTAGAAGATGGGAGGATAAAATAATTTTATTGGACTACAATTCCCATGAACCTCTGCGTGTGATTGGAAGATGTTTGTAGATATTTTAACCCAATATTTCCAGAGGATCACATCTGAATAACCCCTTATTAACCTCCTTCTTCTGGGGGACTGACTTTGCATGGCACCTGAAATTGCCCCAGAGTAGCTTTTGTGGACATTGATCAGTGTAAAGTTGGCTGAGAATGGGTAAAACATGGTCAGGGATTGAACGTGATCACATGCCGCTGCCCTGCCCTGAGAAAGAAGAAAGCGACCCGGAGACCCAGAGAAGCAGGACTGAACCCGGAGACTCCAGGTCAACCTTGGAGAGTTCCCAGGAACAGCAGTCAGCGTCAGCTGAATCAGACTTAAAATATACACTTTAGCTCAATATACCTATTTCCCCAGTTCTTTGGTGAAAAGCTAAGACAAAAAATCCACAGATCCCCTGCTGAAATATAGTTTATGGAATTAATAAGCGAAAACACAACGTAAGGAATACAATTGTATTGCTTAATATGACAAAGACACACACAATTGCCTTTTCATTCTCTGGCTTTCTATAAAACATTCTGAGTAAGCAATTACACATTGTTTATGTGATACAATTCAATAAACTATAGAATGTTTTGTGAAAAAAAGAACCTGTTTGCTCAATATTGTTATTACCAATCTACGATCCCGTAATCACCCGAAATCAGTGAAAAAGCATAAATATGCCAAGGTACAATGCGGTTTACAGTTTAATGGCAATGTATATATAAACGAATTTTTGAGTTATATTTTATCCTGCAAGAGATGTGTTACTTGATATTATTATAACATGACTATCATGCGTTAATAAAGTGCCAACACATTTCACAGCGGTACGCGCTGAGATAAAGCATGAAAAATGTAACCCGTTTAAACCCATGGAAGGAGAAGGGAAAAGTCGATTTCTCCATACAGCTCGCAATCCAGAGGATTCCTAGACAATACATACATTACAATAAATTACTGTATGCACAAAGGGTCTCACTTAGTGGACATTTCTTAGTACAGTGTGATGTACAGTTGAATATGGTTTCAAGACCTCAGCCGTCCAGGGCCAGGCTGTTGGTGACTTTGTGGCCCTGGAGATCCAAATGGCGCACGCATGGGCTGGTTGTACTGGGTCTCGATCTGCTGCTGGAACAACGAATTGGGTACGAGGGCCAGGGGCAGATAGCCAGATTAGCCAGATAGCCAGTCCGAGCTTGCAGATGTAACTTCTTCAGATGAAAGATTCTATTGTTTATTGGTTCTTGACAGTACTAGTAATGTTGAAAATAGCCATAACGTACCTTCACACTCACACCCTTGCGTGTTGGAAGCTCACAAAGTTACATATAGCCCAATAGAGCATAAAGTTGTTCCATTCTTCCCAAGTGTCCTCCTTTAGTCCCTCTGTGGGACCTAACCTTACATACCTTATGACCTGAGCCCCCTGCAGCACACAGGGGCTCCGGGACCTGTCTTATGTCCCTGATACAGCCATTATCTGCTCCCAAACTGTAGGTAGCACAGTACTGGCAGAGAAGTGGTTAAGGTACAATGGAAAAACTATGCATTAATCAGCTGGGTAACACAATCATTTCAATATCATTTGAAGACAAAAAAAATGTGTTCTGTCTGTTTGGTTTGCGATAGCCGGCTTATTGTCGTTGTGGTTGCTTGGCAGGGCGTGCTGTCCCCAGGTTTTATCTCACACACATGATACAGCTTTGCGGAAGGGATCGGCAGAGACTTTGCATTCCTCTTGTAGGATGATATGGGCTTGTATCTAAATCTGTTCCGTATGACCCACCTCACATGGATGTTGTCTAGCTCGAGCACTTAGGAAGGTCAAGAAGGGTTTGGCCAAACGTTGCTTCGGCACCTAAGTGTCAAGTTAATGTTAACTGGCCGAGAGATGCGATAGAAATTGTACGTCTCACAGTATACAAACCTTCCAAATATTAACCCTTTATTAGCCCTTCACAGGCATCCGTTCAAGCGACTTGCTAACTGCGACAACCCAAGGTTCTTATTCCAATCCTAAAAAAACTTTTCTTTTTCCCAGAGTTTAAAAGCTTCCCAATTGTCATTTATATTTAAATACGGATTTAACCTGTAATATACCAGATATTATTAAATGGTGGTTAAATATGATAGAATGAATTCCAATGCAATTCACTTTGAGACTTAAAATCCAGAGAGTTTCTACATATGCTTATAATAAAACAGTTCAGTGAACGTTCACATAATAGATGCCACCATGATATCCGCCATCAAAAACAAACATAACATGCATTCAGCTTAAAGTGAGGAACTTCCAGCCATATAATTCAGTTTCGAGAGCGATGGCTT